>NC_026007.2:8241700-8386560 GCF_000442705.2 Elaeis guineensis | reverse complement strand
TCCTGAAGGAAGCTGGTTATTTAATTAGTTCCGTTCGTTTATCTGGCCAACTCAGTTGGTGTCTAAGGAAAGCAACGGGGGGACCCCCACCGACCTTACACTTATCTGGCCAGTTGAGTTGTTAGTCTTTTATCTGGAGTGCTTAAAGGCAACCTTGATAGTTAGGAGCTATCTAGATCTAGGATTATCCTTAGTTAGGATTGATTGCATAACATGATTACTAACCTACAAACATTCAACCTAATTAAAATGTTCTTCTCTATCGTCTCTAGATTTAGGACTCCTTAGGACTCTCATCTCTAGAACTCTTCTTCTTCTCCTCTTTTTCTCTCATATATTAAAAAAAAATAATTTTCTACTAGGACAAAATGATGATTGCCAGACACAATCTAAAGCCTACAAGCCTATAAGGTCACTAAGGAAGAAATGAATTCCAATAGACAACCTAGAATCCTACTGGACCTATGTTATTCGATTAGCTCTGTTCAACCGTCTAGAATTAGATCCTCAACTAACAATTTTACAATTGATTCTCAAATGATTAACATGCATCCTATATTCACTAAAATTGAAAATACGTACCTTTATTCAAGGGAGTTTGAAGATACTAGAGTTGTAACTTTGACCAATCGAATTGAAGCCTTAGAATTCAAAAGACAAAGACATATCCAATTTAATCAAGTGCTAGCACCCATGTGCATTGGATGTGATGCACCAGATCATGTTGTGGAGGAGTGTCCTTATTTGATGAACTCAACCCAAATTGAGCTCATACAGAAGAGTGCATTCAATGAAAGCTACATAAATGAACCTTATGCATCAATCTATAACTCAGGGTCGGGAAGTCATCCTAATTTTACATGGTCACAAGATGCAACATTAGGAGCCCATAATTTTTATCAACCCTATCTAAGGTCCAACCAAACACTGAATGATCAACCAGGTTTCGATCTTGAGGAAGGAGTCAACACATTAGAAAAGAGTCTAGATGTCTTAGTGCAATCAACCTCAGACATTAAAAATACTCTCAATAATTTTATGCAAACCACTGACCAGTTATTTAAACAATTGGACCAATCAACTACAGCGGTTAGTAAACTAGAAGAGGATAAATTATTAAGCCAACTAAAGGATGATCCTAGAGCTCAGAATGATCTAGAACTTAAAGACCAGTTCAATCAGTTGAGAACATTCAGGTCTGAAGAACTGGAGGAGATACCCAAAGTTGATAATAATGAGGTATCCATGCCTAGTGACCATTACACCCAGCTAAACCCAAAATTAATTGTTGAACCCCTCATGACACTGATTGAATCTTTGCTTAAAAAGAAAGAGACAACAATAGAAGATCCAGAAACACTTCCTCAACACATCGAGTATATAGATCTAGATCTCTTAAAACCTCGACTAGTACTTAGGTTATATCTAGATCTAATTATAAAGGAAGAATTGTTAGTTACCAGGAGAATGAGTCAAATAATGGTCCCAAGTAGAAAATACCTTGAGGAAGAGCCTGAATCACATAGAGAATTATAGATCCATGTTAAGATTCGGGCAAGAATAGGATAGGCACTCTTTTAACGTCTAGCTGAAGACGTAAAACTTAGCACTTTTTGAGAGGCAATCCAAATTTTTTTATTTTATTTTAACAAATCTTTTTTTTTAGAAATAAAGGATCGCTCTGTATGGAAGAGCCTATCAATAATCTGGTCTGGCTGAAGACTTAAAACTTAGCGCTTTATGGGAGGCAATCCAGTTTCAGTTTTTGCTTTTATTTTCTTTTGCATTATGTTCAGATTAATTAAGGCTTGCTTTGTACGGATTTGAAGGCAATATTGGCTAAGATGGGGGAAGCACCAATTTTGAAAAAAGTTTTTGGATCTGGTGACATCTCTCTTTTTTCTTTCTCTTTTTATGCACCCTTCATTTTTTCTACTCTATTGAAGACAATGTCAATTAAGTTGGGGGGAAGAATAAAAAAAAATTTCAAAAATTCTCAAGTAAGTTAGTATTTAGCATTTAAGCACTAGATTACATTTAAGAATTGAGTTAAACCAAGTATTTTTAAAAGAAAATTGATGTACAGACTAGAGAGTTTGTGAGATATCGAGGGATCAAGTATTAAGAAAGCTCAATAAGGAGTTAAATTTAGAACTTAAACAGTTTTCATTGAGTATTTCTAAATTTTTTTACCAGCATCAAAGAAGAGTTTACTTCTTATGGATTTGTATAAGATAACTATATATTTCTTCACATATTTAAAAAAAAAAAATTTTCAAGCACTTCATGCTGAGTAACCGGGCCTCTTTGCCTAAGCAAGCATTGAGTTTCGCATCAAAAGGTATAAAGGGCAAAGAAGCTTTGTTGTAAAGCTAGTTTTAACTCGTAGCCTGTTTGATTCGAGCAAGTAGGTCCGAGGGGTATTCTATACTTAGTGCCCTAAAGCCATCTGGTTTGGGAGTCATTGACTGAAAACTCACTACATGGGTCAAATAGAAAGCTTAAGGGGTTAAGACACTCAATAGCGGTACAATATTAAAAAAAAAAAAAGAGTTCAATAAATGAAGGACGAAAGTAACAATGTACTTGTCCATAAGAAGGTTAATGATTTAGAGATAAAGGTAGAAATAATTTAGAAAAAGTTCAAAAAAAGTTTAGTATTCTTAATTTAAGTCTTATATTAATTAGTATTAATACTCCAATGACATACCTCACTTACGCTTTACTGTATATCAGTGGCCTTTTTAAAATTATTTGGTAAAATTTGAGACTTTAAGTTAAATGGTACTTAAATCTAAATTCTTTCTTTACTCGAGGATGAGCAAAGTTCAAGTTAGGGGGTGTGGTAAGTGATGTATTTTTATATTTATTATAAGTATTTTTGGTAATTTATGGTGTTAGTATCTCCTTAAAAACCTAATTTCATAAATTTATTAAATTTTTTTTGAAAAATAAATAATTTTTTTAAAAAAATATGAAATTAGATATATTTATGAAAAATAAGATGTTAATTTAATTGAGTAATTTAAATACCAAAATAAAAAAAAAATTAAAAAATTTAATGCATATTTTTTTAATTTTTCAAGTAAAAATCGAAGCAAAAATGGAGCCAAAATACCTTAAAAAAACCTAAAAAATAGCCTCTGGTGCATGGTGGACCGGTCGGTCGGTCCACAGAGCCAGGGTATGATCTATCAAAAATAATACACGATCCATAAGCATGATCTATGGGCAGTGGAAGCCTCTTTTGCACGATCCAATGACTGACATCCATACCGACCTAAATCCGACGGTCCACGTTTGCTGCTAATTTATAAGAGAAGATATATGGCACGATCCGATGGCCCAGAACCAATTCGAACCCAGATTGAATGGTCAGAACTGAATCCGATCTTAATAAGGAGTAAAAGGCTGATCTGAGTAGTCCAATCCAGATCCGACAGTCAGAAATATTCCTAAGAGATCAATACATTTTCTAAGGATTTTAGGACTCCTTTTGTGATCAGAAAAATATGAAAAATTTATTTATAAATAGGAAGTCTGGAAATAAGCTTTGAGAGGAGAAAAAATTAGAGAAAAAGCTAGAAAAAAATAAAAAAAAATTAAAGAGCTTTAGGGATCAATTATTGAGAGATTATGGAGCTAGAGAGCTTGATGCGTGGCTAAATCCCTTCAATCCAGGAATATGATGAAGCCTGTAAATAGATTTTTATTTTCTTTTTTTTATATTTATTTTTTATATAATAAAATTTTACTTTTATTTCATATCTTTTTATTTTTTTCTGAAGTATTGATCCAGCCTACACGGTCTATACCCTCTATTGATGTATCGTGATCTCTAGATATGGTACGTGCTTTGGAGAGATAGATCGTAGTATGTTAGATTGAATCTTAGATCTTGTAATTGAATTTAGATAGTTTATACTCTAATAAAATGAGCTGTAATCTACTGATACAGTTCGTATCTCTTAGAGATAAACTATACTAATACCATAATTATTAGAATTAAATATTGTAATATAAAAAAGAAAGAAAATAAATCTCTTTGCATGGTGGATTCAGAATTTTTGGATTATTTTTTTGAATTATTTTTTTCATAAATTAATTATATTTTTAATTTAATTTTTATTATTTTATTTTTTTTAATCTTTCTACAATCAATTCTCTTTTAATTTTTTTTAAAAAAAGAGATAATCGTCCTAGATCTCCGTGGAAATGATCCCTACTCACCTTATCTATATAGTTTGAGTTGGTTTTTATTCTTGACCGCCTACGATAGTGTTCAAAATTCTAGCAAAATTATTTGCTAGCACCAACACTACACTGAACAACTTCATGCAGACCACATGCCAGCTTTTAACTTTCAACACCCAGGCTATTACCCATTTAGAGTTGCAATTAGGTCAATTAGCCATGGTTGTAAGTGAAAGAGAAAAAGATAAATTATCGAGTCAATCCGAGGCTAATCCTAGGACCCAGAACAATCAAAGACCACAATAAGGAGCCCAGATCAACCAATTAAATGTAATTCACACTTTAAGGTCTAGAAAACAAGTAGACAACCATGTCGGTACACCTAAAGATCAAGATGAACCATTGTCTAAACCACCTCATGAGCAAATGATCGATTAGATCGAGTTTTAGGATCTAGATAAGTCTAAGGAGTCAACAGAGATTAACAAACTACCTAAGCCACTTGAAGAATTTATATCAGGGATTAAGCAATTCGAGACATCACCCATCAATTCTGTAGCTCCTTTTCCAAATAGACTTAGGTCCAATAAATACTTAGCCCATATGGATCAAATCTTAGAGATGTTTAAACAAGTGAAAGTGAATATCTCTCTATTAAATATGATCCAACAAGTGAAAGAAAAGTGCCCTATAAGCCAATCGCAAGTGTGTTGCGATGGGACTTTCTTTACAATTTTCCAACTCATGAAATGATATTTATTATTATTTGATGCATTGATTTATCATATTAACTGCATCTTATTATGTCTAAGATTATGATAAATCTCAAAGATTAGGATAATAATTTTAGGAGATATGAATTGATCATGCTAGTGAGATCTAAAATTCTAATATTAAATATTTCTGATCGTAGGAGTATTGAGTCGGGGATAATATTCTGGATAGACTGGTACATCCTATGTATGCTTAATAGAGAGGGTGACAGATCTCACTAGCTACTTGTGTGAGATACTAATACAAAGATATGGGTGCTCATTTGAGAAATGAATTCACTGAATTGACTCGATGAAAGAGAACATCTTATGAAAGCTTTATTTGCATGTCAAAGATGATTCTCTAAGTGGGAGTTGTGCAAGTGATCCTTAGATCTGAAATCATCATGAAATCTTGTGCACATGAATCCATATTTTGGTTCATATCCAGGCATGGTATTAAGACATGTATGGGATGTTCTAGATATGGTGGAGTGTGTATAGAGGTTGTGAGTAGGTCAACATGAAATCAATCACTCCTAATAAGAGGAGATCGCATCCTGTGTATTCTCAATCCTAGATGACTCAAGAAAAGTCTTTTGGCCAAAAGCAGGAAAGAGATTAGAAAAAGTTTTTAAGCTTCTTCATTAGAGTCATCATTAGTTAATTGAGAATCAATATGAATATGTGTTTGAGTTTGACATGATTCCATACTCATGAACATATTCAGGGTGCAAGGATGATCGAAGGATTGAATTGCACGGTAATTTACCACTGAAGGGTGATTTGGTATTTTCATCAAATTTTATATCTTTTAGATAGTCATGATACATTGCTAGATATCAATCTTGATTTATAAATTTTTTACTGAATTAAAGAGTTTAATTCGATTGCCAATTAGAAATGATTCTAATTATTGAGCTCGGGTTAGCTCGATTGGACCTAAATCAATTAGATTGAAATCTAATCAAATTTGGTCAACTTATATCTGGACCTACTATTGACTAGATGTGAAACCCAATGGGTCACACACATATAGAAATTGGCCAAGGACCCTTTAAAAAAGATTGATTGGAATTTTGGATTCAATTAGGGTTCTGGTAAGCATGCTAGCACGTGTGAAAACCCTTGCTCCTTTGGAGACCAATTTGATCCCATCCCTTGCTAATTAGCTAGCCCAATTCGGTAGACATTTGGGTCAGGTCATGATACCTAGAAGCAGTCCAAATTGGGGCACCACATCTCATGTTAACGTCAAATATGAAGAGTCCAAGTTGTGGTGGACTCTTGTTGTAAAACAGGTTCTGCCTACAAGTGTTGGCATGGGCAGAAGAAAAAATTTATTTTTTTATGAGATTAAATTATGTGTTATAGCTCATATCATCCTTCATTCTTATTGCATATCTCAAAGTATGATATATATTTTTTCTAAAATTTATGGGATAAAGAAATAAAATGGAAAAAGAAGGATGTCTCGCATGCATGCGCAGAAGCGTCGCATATCTTCACAATTTGGAGAGTCCTTATCCCAATCAAATACTTTCAGATTAGAATGATTTTTGGTGATGCCATTCTTTGCTTGATAAGATATTTTTGATTATTTGTTTGGAATTTTTCCAGATATATCTGGATGCCAAATGGATGCTATAAATCGATCCTGATGCCTGCGCATGTGGTGATCAGCACTCGCATGAAGAGGTGCGAGGATAGCATGCTTCCATAAGAATTTTATCATTATTTTTGATTTTTTAGAATTTATATTGAATCCCCACTCCACATAGATTTTTGAGGATTTTTTATAATTTGAGAAGGGATGTGAAAATATCCCTTCTTTGGTTGCATGCGTGCAGACCAAGGTGCTGATCGACATATCATGGATAAGAGTCCTTCTGCTTGAAGGAACTCTTATCTCTGATAATCAGATCAGATATGCCTTTTGGATAAGGCATGTCCCCCTCTTTTGGCATCCCTTTGGTGGCTATAAATAGGTCAGGGCATTGGGTATCTGATGAATCTAAGAGAGGTTTCCAATTTCTCTCCCATTGCTCTCCTTTCTTTCTTATAACCTATCTTAGTTTTAGGACAAGGCTTTGGGATTTAAGATAAAGCCTTATCTGATCCTAACAAAGGTTGTAAGGGTCCTAAAGAAGGAGAATCAGAAGTTCAGAGGAGGTTCTAAGAGGGTGAGGTCAAGTTCTTGAAGAAACTTTATCGGTATGAGGCTAGTCGAGTTTTAGAGACTAGAACTCTTGAAGCAAGGTGAAGAAGGAGCGCTGTCTTTGGTTTAATTTTCATGTGGATCACCATTAGAGGGTGGACACTTGGACTCCTTGTGAAAATTGAGATTAGCACTACAGGTATTCTTCTTATCCTAATTTATATTTATTATGCTTTGATTATTATAGTCAAGAGTTTCTGGGCATTAGGGCTTCTGGTGCATTAGGTGTTTTGAATAAAAATTTTAAACACCTAACCCTTCCGTTGTACCACCGGAACCCAACAGTAGTATCAGAGCCTATCTTAATTTAAGTAATCAAAGATTAAATTATTATCTTGATTGTGATCAAGCATGAGTTTTTGGTTTGGTTCAAGTCGGGTCAAGGGTTGAACCCGATTGAACATCCAAACCCTATTATGTCTTAGAGATATGTTTTAAATATAAAATGCATGATGTATATGTAAAATCTTTTTAGTAGCTTAGTACTCTAATTAGAGTTCATCACCAGATCATCCAGTCATAAGAGCAAGTAGGGTTCAGAGACCATCTCTTCCTATTCAATAAGGTACTCTTATGGTGTATAGGGGTGCCACTGTGATGTTCCAAGAAAAAAAATCGTGAAAAGAGTGTTTTATATTCATGCATGTTATTAGAACTTCATGCATATATGATATGCTTGAGATGTTTAGTTATAATCATATTGTATGATTTTACTTCCATATCTTAGAGATATGATAAGATACCATAATTAGTTGTTATGATTATTAAGATACAACTATTATAGTGTATTCTTGTGATAGATTAAATTAGGATGTGTTTGAGATCATTAAAGCCCTCATAAAAATCATATTAAGTCGTAGTATTGTGAACTAGAAGCGGACCTATTTTCTTGAATCGATTAATTAATTGGTGTCTAAGGAGTGTTTCAAGTGCGGTGGTTATTTAATTGGTTCTATTGCTGGCCTAGCCAATTTTATTGGTGTCTAAGAAAAGCAATAGAGGGATCCCCACCAATCTTAATACTTTCCTGATTAATTAGATTAGTTCGAATCTTGAATGAAGGTAGCTTAGTATTTTAAACACTACTAAGGACCTTCCTTCATGCTAGGTTAATGTTACATCATGAACTATAGCTAGTTTGTTGTGTCACCATAAGACTTATCATAAGGATTGATATAACATAATCCTGGTGCAGAAAAGTTGCTTACAGTAATTTTGGATATACTGCTTTGTTGTGCTAACACAAGGGCAATTATATTCGATTTTGACTATATTAAAATAAAGGATCTTACTTAACTAAAATATTATAGCTTGTTGTGTTAACACAAGGCTAATAATATTTTAGAGGCCAAGATAAAATATTGAGAATTGCATGAGATGTAATTGGAAAGAGTTTCCTACCTATGAACTCATAAGGGTTTGTTGTATTAACACAAAATCATTATGAAGAATTAAGATCTCAATCCCATTAAGATAAATATAAAATATATCTCATTTACCATAGGAGAGGGCTATGGTATCTGATAAAATAGTGGGAGACATAACTAGTTTTAAAAATCCTCATTTAGTTATGTATGTCAAACATGAGTGGTTTGCTTATACTATTATTTTATACAAATTTAAGTCTACATTATGACTTCTTTATTTTCACCCCATGATACCATAAATAAAACTATGTTGACCGATACAACTATGTGGATTGATTGAAAAATTTGCAAATTAGGTTTATATCGAAAAAGAACTCTGATGTTCTGGATATTTCTGATCCTAGATTGGTCAGTAATAATGAGAAAGTAATGATATTTGTATGGATATTATTTATGAAAAATTTAGATATTGGGAGTATAATTGCAAGAATTATCTTGTAAGATTGAAGCAGGGTGCAAGTGTAACACCAAAAGATATGTATATGATACAGACCTATTTTTTATTAAGTGATTCAGACTCTGATATTTAGATATTGGATACCATCTATAGATCGTATATTTGTAATTCATTACAGTGACTATAAAATATCAAAAATCTGAAAAGAGATGACCTCGAGCTTTATAGCGCAAGTTGAGAGTCTATTAGTGCAAAGACTGTGAGAACCTATATGCTGGATTTATCTTCGAATAAAATTTTAGAATTAAAAGACTGTTATTATATGCCAAAGGTCATTAAAAATATTATTTCTATACCTTTGTTGTTAAAACAAGGTTATGAAATAAGGCTAATGGAAAATGGATGCTCTATTTTTTTTTAATAAATTTTATGACAGTGATTATATTGATAATAATCTTTTAATTCTTACACTCAATGAAAATATTTTTTATATTAAAAAAAATATGAAAAAAAGAGAAAAAATGTAAATGTCACATATCTCTGGCAATGTCGCCTTGGTCATATTAGTGAGTCAAGGATAAATAAGTTATACAAAGAAGAATTCTTTGATCCAAATTATTATGAATCATTGGAAACTTATAAATCATCTCATTGGTAAGATGACCAAGACTCTATTTTCTTAATATGGAGAGAGGACAAGTGAGTTGTTAGCTCTAGTACATATAGATGTATATGGACTGATAACAACTCAGGCCAGAAGAAGATACTCCTATTTTATTATCTTTATAGATGATTTATTAAGGTTCGGATATGTGTATCTTATGAAACATAAATTCAAAGCTTTTGATAAGTTTAAGGAGTATTAAGGTATGGTCCAGAAATAAACTAAAAAAAATATCAAAGTTCTTTGATCTGATCGAAGAAGAGAGTACTTATCCAGTGAATTTCTTGATCATCTTAAAAGTATAGGTATTCTCTCTGAATGGACCCCTCCTTATACACCTCAATTAAATGGTGTAGCAGAAAGGAGGAATCATATTTTAGTGGATATGGTACGGTCTATGATATGCTTCACCGATCTCCCAATATCTTTCTAGGGATAATGCCTTAGAGACTGCCACATATATATTAAACAGAATGCCTTCAAAGTCTATTGCCAGTACTCCATATGAGATATGGAATGAAAGGAAGCCTAATCTTAAACATCTTAAGACTTTGGGCTGTCCTACTTATGTCAAAAATATTTTTGGACATAAGCTTAATGCTAAATCAGATAAGTGTAAGTTTGTAGAGTATCTTAATGAGATTAATGGATATTATTTTAACTATCCTACTGAACAAAATGTGTTTGTTAGTAGGCATGCCACTTTCTTTAAATATGAATTTATCCAAGAAGGAGGCAGTGGGAGGAATATTAAATTTATGAAAGTTCATAATTTACAAATCGATCCAGAAATACCAATGGTTGGACCACAAGAAGATCCTCAATTAAAAGTACCCAAGGATGAGGTACATCCACTATAGATACCTCCTCTCCGAAGGTCAGATAGAGTGCGTCAAGCATCTCTGAGATATAATTTTATCATTGAGAATAATAATTCTATCAACATCATTCAGGATGTTAATCCACTGACCTATTCGGAAGCTGTAATGAGTAGGGACTCAGACAGATAGCTGAAAGCTATGAAATTTGAGATGGACTTGATGAATACCAACCAAATGTAGACCTTGGTTGATATGCCTGAGGGTGTGACCCTAATATAGGGTGCAAGTGGGTCTTCAAAAGGAAGATCAGAGTAAATAGCCAAGTAGAAACCTACAAATCTAGGTTAGTGGCGAAGGGTTTCAGTCAAAGGCAAGGAATTGACTATGATGAAACCTTCTCACCAGTGGCTTTGCTCAAGTCCGTCCGGATTTTGCTTGTAATAGCGGCATACTACGATTATGAAATCTGACAGGTGGATATCATGATCGTTTTTCTTCATAGTAATTTAGAGGAAGAGGTTTATATGACTTAGCCAGAGGGATTTATCTCAAGTAGGAGAGTAAATCAAGTATACAAGCTAATGAGATCTATCTATGGATCGAAGCAGGTTTCGAGGAGCTGGAACATCTGATTTGATATGACAGTCAAAGAGTTTGGCTTTATCAAAAATACGGATGAACTATGTGTATACAAGAAGACAAGTGGGAGTGTTATTATCTTCTTGATTCTGTATATTGGTGACATACTGCTCATTTGGAATGATATCCCAATGATGCAATTGGTCAAGACTTAGCTAGCGAATAAGTTTTTCATGAAAGACTTGGATGAAGCATCCTATATACTGGATATAAAGATCTATAGAGATAAATCTAAAAGGATGTTAAGCTTATCTCAATTACGGTACATAGATCTCATATTAAAGAGATTTAATATGGAGGCAAGTAAGAGGTTACCTGCCTGCAAGTCATGGTATACGTCTCTCTAAGAGAATATATCCTAAGACACCAGAAGAGAGGAAAAGAATGAATAAAATCTCTTATGCTTCAGCTATGGGATCAATTATGTATGCCATACTATGTACCAAGCCTGATGTAGCTTATGCTTTGGGCATAGCTAGTAGATTTCAGGCTGATCCAAGGAAGGATCATTGGAAAGCAGATGATAGCAAGTCAATATCAGGATATGTATTTATTCTAAATGATGGGATAGTGAGTTGGAAGAGTTTCAAGCAGTAGATAGTAGCTGATTCAACTGCTGAGCCAGAGTATGTTGCTGCTAGTGAAGTCATTAAGGAAGCTGTCTAGATAAAGAAACTCATCATGAATTTAAGAGTCATTCCTAAGATTGAAGGACCGGTGTCACTCTAGAGTAATAACACTGGGGCCGTTATTCAAGATAAGGAACCTAGGTCTCATTATAGATCCAAGCAGATCCTCAGACATTTCCATCTTGTTAGAGATAAGATGTTATCCTTAAACGAGTAGACAGAAAGAACAATACAGCAGACCCAATCACTAAGGCCATACCACAGCAGCTATATGATTATCATCATGATTGAATGAGATATAAAGATGATTGGCTTTAGTGCAAGTGGGAGATTGAAAGAAAAGTGCCCTATAAGCCAACTGCAAGTGTGTTGCGATGGGACTTTCTTTACAATTTTCCAACTCATGAAATGATATTTATTATTATTTGAGATATTGATTCATCATATTAACTGCATCTTATTATGTCTAAGATTATGATGAACCCCAAAGATTAGAATAATGATTTTAGGAGACATGAATTGATCATGCTAGTGAGATCTAAAATCTTAAAATTTTAATATTAAATATTTTTGATCGTAGAAGCATTGAGTCAGGGATCAATATTCTGGATAGACTGATACATCCTATGTATGCTCAATGGAGAGGGTGGCAGATCTCACTAGCCACTTGTGTGAGACACTAATACAAGGATGTGGATGCTCATTTGAGAAATGAGTCCACTGAATTGACTCGATGAAAGAGAACATCTTATGGAAGCCTTATTTATATGTCAAAGATGGTTCTCTAAGTGTGAGTTGTGCAAGTGATCCTTAGACCTGAGACCACCATGAATCTTGTGCACATGAATCCATATTTTGGTTCATACCCAGGCATGATATTAAGATATGTACGGGGTATTTTGGATATGGTGGAGTGTGTATGGAGGTTGTGAGTAGGTCAATATGGAATCAATCACTCCTAATAAGAGGAGATTGCATCCTGTGTATTCTCAATCCTAGATGACCCGAGAAAAGTCTTTTGGCCAAAAATAAGAAGAAAATTAGAAAAAATTTCTAAGCTTCTTCATTAGAGTCATTATTGGTTAATTGAGAATCGATATGAATATATATTTGAGTTTGACATGATTTCATACTCATGAACATATTCAGGGTGAAAAGATGATCGAAGGATTGAATTGCACGATAATTTACCACTGAAGAGTAGATTTGATATTTTTACCAAATTCTATATCTTTTGAGTAGTTATGATATGTTGCTAGATGTCAATCTTGACTTGTAGGTTTTTTATCGAATTAAAGAGTTTAATTCGATTGCTAATTAGAAATGATTCTAATTATTGAGCTTGGATTAGCTCGATTGGACCTAAATCAATTAGATTGGAATCTAATCAAATTTAGTCAACTTATATCCGAACCTACTGCCAACTAGATGTGGGATCTAATGGATCACACATATATAGAAATTGGCCAAGGATCCTTTTGAAAAGGGTTGATTGGAATTTTGGATTCAATCAGGGTTTCGGTAAGCATGCTAGCACGTGTGGAAATCCTTTCTCCTTTGGAGATCAATTTGGTCCCATCCCTTGCTAATTAGCTAGCCTAATTTGGTAAAAATTTGGGTTAGATTGTGATACCTGGAAGTAACCCAAATTGGGGCACCACATCCCATGTTAACGCCAAATATGAAGAGTCCAAGTTGTGGTGGACTCTTGGTGTAAAACAGGTTCTGCCTACAAGTGTTGGCATGGGTAGAAGAAAAAATTTATTTTTTTATGAGATTAAATTATGTGTAGTAGCTCACATCACCCTCTATCCTCTGGTTCATATCTCAAAGTATGATATATATTTTTTCTGAAATTTATGAGATAGAGAAAAAAATTGGAAAAAGAAGGATGTCTTGGTGCACGTGCAAAAGCGTCGCATCTCTTCACTATTTGGAGAGTCCTTATCCCAATAAAATGCTTTCATATTGGAATTATTTTTGGTGATAACATTCTTCACTTAATAAGATATTTTTGATAATTTTTTTGAAATTTTTTTCAGATTTATCTAGATGCCAAACGGATGCTATAAGTCAGTCCTGATGCTTGCACATGTGGTGATCAGCACTCGCATGAAGAGGTGCGAGGATAGCATCTTTTTGTGAGAATTTTATCACTATTTTTAGTTTAATGGAATTTATATTGAATCTTTAATCCACATGGATTTTTGAGAATTTTTTTGATTTGAGAAGGGATGTGAAAATATCCCTTCTTCGGTTGCACATGCGCAGACCAGGATGTTGATCGACATATCATGGATTAGAGTCCTTCTGCTTGAAGGAACTCTTATCTCTGATAATCAGATCAGATATGCCTTTTGGATAAGGTATGTCCTTCTCTTTTGGCATCCTTCTGGTGGCTATAAATAGGTCGGGGTGCTGGGTATCTGATGAATCTAAGAGGGATTTTCAATTTCTCTCCTGTTGCTCTCCTTTCTTTCTTACAACCTATCTTAGTTTTAGAACAAGGCTTTGAGATTTAAGATAAAGCCTTATCTGATCCTAACAAGAGTTGTAAGGGTTCTAAAGAAGGAGAATCAAAAGTCTAGAGGAGGTTCTAAGAGTGTGAGGTCAGATTCTTGAAGAAACTTGATCGGTACGAGGCTAGTCGAGTTCTAGGGGCTAGAACTCTTGAAGCAAGGTGAAGAAGGAGCGCTGTCTTTGGTTCAATTTTCGTGTAGATCACCGTTGGAGGACGGATACTTGGATGTCTTATGGAAATTGAGATTAGCGCTACAGATATTCTTCTTATCCTAATTTATATTTATTATGCTTTGATTATTATAGTCAAGAGTTTCTGGGCATTAGGGCTTCCGGTGTATTGGTGTTTTGAATAAAAATTTTAAACACCTAACCCTTCCACTGTGTCACTGGAACCCAACAACAAGTCCTCACATATGCCAAATTTCTCAAAGACCTATGTACAAAGAAGAAGACTACCAATGTTCTCAAGAAAGCCTTCTTGGCGGCTAGTGTAAGCTCATATCTATCAAGCCACATGCCTGTCAAGTACAAAGATCCAGGGTCTCTTATAATCTCTTGTGTTATTGGGGAAACCATCATTGACAAGGTCTTATTAGACTTAGGGGCTAGTGTGAATATCCTACTGTTGGTGCAAAAATCCGCCTGCGTCGGAGAAGCTGGAGTCGAGGGAGTCGCGGTCGCCGCCGGGACCTGCAAAAGAAGTCTAAACCGGAGGTGGGGTTGCTCTGGCAAGACCCTCCGACGCTCAAGTCAGTTCTCTGCCTCAACAAGAATGGAGTGGTCGAATGAAAATTTTAACAAAATTTTGAGATAGAAATTAGAGCTTAGAGAATAATGTATCTGGGGTCCCCCTTTTATAGGCGGAGGGGGCCACAGACTGATAGCGATGTCCGTAACCGTCTGGCAGTGGGCTGCCCAGGGTCAGGAGGAGTTTGTTGCGAAGAGTAGTGGAGTGGGATCGTGGCCATCACCGGGACATGCTATGTGGAGTCTGTTGCAGGGAGTGGAGCGGCGTCCGTTGTCGTGACTTGCCAGAGGGTGGAGGAACCGTGTGGTATTCATCGTAGAAAGTGGAGTAGAATCGTGACCATTATTATGGTCTGCCAGGGAGTGATGGAGTCGCACGAAATCTATCACAGAAAGTGGAGCAGAGTCGTGGCCGTTACTGCGGCCTGCCCGGGAGTGATGGAGCCGTGCGAAATCTGTTGCAGGGAGTGGATCAGAGTCGTGGCCGTTACTGCAGCCTGTCAGGGGGTCCAGGCCTGTCGATCGAAGTTCGGCTAGAGTGTCTGGTGGAGAGAGGTGGCTAGCTACCTGCCTGAGAGGAGCTCAGAGTCTGACTCCCGTATGAGCCCGGACGAAGTCTTCCTTCAGTCGAAGTCGGAGATGAAGTCTGGCTCCCGTGGGAGTCCGGACGGAGTCTTTCCGCAGTCGGAGTCGGAGACGAGATCTGGCTCCCGTAGGAGTCCGGGCGGAGTCTTCCCGCAGCCGGAGTCGGAGACAAGATCTGACTCCCGTGGGAGTCCGGGCGAAGTCTACCTGCAATTAAAGTCTGGGGCGAAGTCTGGCTCTCTTAGGAGTCCGGATGAAGTTTACCAGCAGTTGAAGTCGGGGATGAAGTCCGGCTCTCGTAGGAGTCCGGGTGGAGTCTTCCTGCAGCCAGAGTCGGAGACGAGATCTGGCTCCCATAAGAGTCCGGGTGAAGTCTTCCTGCAATTAAAGTCAGGGGTGAAGTCCGGCTCCCTTAGGAGTTCGGATGAAGTTTACTGACAGTTGAAGTCAGGGACGAAGTCTGGTTCCCGTAGGAGTCCAGGTGGAGTCTTCCTGCAGTCGGAGTCGGAGACGAGATCTGGCTCCCGTAGGAGTCCGGGCGAAGTCTACCTGCAATTAAAGTCAGGGGCGAAGTCCGGCTCCCTTAGGAGTCCGGACGAAGTTTACCGGCAGTTGAAGTCGGGGACGAAGTTCGGCTCCCGTAGGAGTCCGGGCGGAGTCTTCCTGCAGCCAGAGTCGGAGACAAGATCTGGCTCCCGTAGGAGTCCGGGCGAAGTCTACCTGCAATTAAAGTCAGGGGCGAAGTCTGGCTCCCATAGGAGTCCAGATGGAGTCTACCTGCAATCAAAGTCGGGGGCAAAGTCTGGCTCCCGTAGGAGTCCGGACGGAGTCTACCTGCAATCAAAGTCGGGGGCGAAGTCTGGCTCCCGTAGGAGTCCGAGCGAAGTCTACCTGCAATTAAAGTCAGGGGTGAAGTCCGGCTCCCGTAGGAGTCCAGATGGAGTCTACCTGCAATCAAAGTCGGGGGTGAAGTCCGGCTCCCGTAGGAGTCCGGACGGAGTCTTCTTGCGGTTGAAGTTGGGGACGAAGTCCGGCTCCCATAGGAGTCCGGGCGAAGTCTACCTGCAATTAAAGTTAGGGGCGAAGTCCGGCTCCCGTAGGAGTCTGGATGGAGTCTACCTGCAATCAAAGTCGGGGGCGAAGTTCGGCTCCCGTAGGAGTCCGGATGGAGTCTTCTTGCGGTTGAAGTCGGGGACGAAGTCCGGCTCCCGTAGGAGTCCGGGCGAAGTCTACCTGCAATGAAAGTCAGGGGCGAAGTCCGGCTCCCGTAGGAGTCCGGACGAAGTTTATCGGCAGTTGAAGTCGGGGATGAAGTCCGGCTCCCGTAGGAGTCCGAGCGGAGTCTTCCTGTAGCCGGAGTCGGAGATGAGATCTGGCTCCCGTAGGAGTCCGGGCAAAGTCTACCTGCAATTAAAGTCAGGGGCGAAGTCCAGCTCCCGTAGGAGTCCGGACGGAGTCTACCTGCAATCAAAGTCAGGGGCGAAGTCCGGCTCCCGTAGGAGTCCGGACGGAGTCTTCTTGCGGTTGAAGTCAGGGACAATGTCTGGCTCCCATAGAAGTCCGGGCGAAGTCTTCCTGCAGCCGGAGTCGGAGACGAGATCTGGCTCCCGTAGGAGTTCGGACGGAGTCTTCCTGCAGTCGGAGTCGGTGAAGTCCGACTCCCATAGGAGTCCAGACGAAGTTCACCTTCAGTAGAAGTCAGGATGAAGTCCGGCTCCCATAGGAGTCCGGACGAAGTTCACTTGCAATTGACGTCGGGGGCGAAGTCCGGCTCCCGTAAGAGTCTGGATGAAGTCCTCACGTAGTCGAAGTCGGCAAAGTCCGGCTCCTGTAGGAGTCCGGATGATGTCCTCACGCAGTCGAAGTCAGCGAAGTCCGGCTCTCGTAGGAGTCCGAACGAAGTCCTCACACAGTCGAAGTCGGCGAAGTCTGGCTCCCGTAGGAGTCCGGATGAAGTCCTCACGCAATCGAAGTCGGCGAAGTCCAGCTCCCGTAGGAGCCCGTCTGTCGTGAAGAATCTGGTCGACGCTGGTGGGGGTTTATCCGTCGGCAAAACATGGGAGTGTTGCGGAGGCTCGATCGCCAGAGAGGTTCAGAGAGATGCCGCCGAAGGTCGGAAGTGGGTAGAATCTCCGGAGGGTCATTCCCGTCATGAACTTCAGCTGGGGGGTATTTTATACCCAACACCAGTCCCCCTACTTTCAAGTTTGAGTTTTGAATGGAGGAGGTACAAAGAAATTTCACAGCCGAAGTTGTCCCCTTGAATCTGGTGCACGATCGCCCTCAGATATTTTGGTATTTAATGCGCGCATGCCAGAGCCTTTTTCCAATCGGGGCGATCTGAAGGGTCCTTTCGGAATTCCCATCGGAGTGTAGTCCCAAGTGCCACACCATAATGGTCCTGCGAACGGTCAGCCCTATGCCACGGTGAGTGGGACACATGGCGGGCACCGATTGACCTAGGGATATCTGCCACCATAACTGCGCCAGGCTCCGTCGCTTATTTAAGCCCCCCTTCCCTCTAGGGGCTTCACTTCGCCTGAGAGTTTAGCCACCCCTATCGGCGCCCTTTTTGACTCCAAGCACTCTTCGCACCAGTCTTCGCCATCCCCACCGGCTCCCCGCCGCCTTCAATCTTTCGAGCCCCTTCGAGGGGTTCTCCCGCCGGGGCCTCTACCCCGGAGGCCAACCTCGAGAGGATGCCACGGATCAAGAGGAGTATGAGGGAGAAAACAGCGGCCTGCGAATTCTCTGACTGTCGAACCGTCACTGAGGGTTCCCATCGCCTCAAAGGGGGCTCGAGGGAGAATTCCTTCAACAACAGGGGTTTAATAATGGGGACAACCGGTGAGGGCGTTCCGCCCGAGAACTTTGGAGTAGCTGAATGGGGCGACACCGGTCAAGGGGGTAGAGTTGTCGTCACAAGCTGTGGCGGGATTCTTGACGTCGTCGGGGTCGAGGGACCAAAAGCGGTCGACGCCGATGGTGGGGCAGTAGAACTTGTTGCGGGGATGGTGGAAGTAGCGCATGCCGACCTTGCTGAAGTACCTAGGACGGTGGTTGTCGGGGAGCACACGGTGGTGGTGCATGCCTCCGATGCCATCGCGGCCTTCGGGGTACCTCTGGTTCTTCTTGATGCAGGTCGTCGTCATCGCTGCTGTTGCCGTCGCTGCCCCCTGAATTCTATCCCACACTTTTCCCCCTAGGGCTGGGGTTTCGACGATGGAGCGAAACGAGGTGGGGGGTGAGAGCTGAAGGATTTATCACACGCACTGAAAAATACTGCCGAGGTGAATGGGATCGGAAGGAGAAGTTGGGAGCTTGAAGTGGTCTCCAACGTGTTCCTTTTGAGTCTTGTAGTAATATTTTTTTCTCGGCCCCCAGGGCCTTGTAACGTACACCTTTGTTAATCAAGAATGAGAAAGAGATTTTGTTACTTCCTCCGCACTTTGCATCGAATTACTGTCTGCCGAACTTCTTTCATTTACCATTGTCATTGTTGTATTCTCTTCTTTTTCTTTTTCTATTTTTTTTTTTTTTTCGACGTCGTCCGGAGGTCGTTGGTCGTTGCTGCATCGGCTCGCTTTTTCAGTCATCCTTCTTCTTCAGCCTTAATGGCTCTGTAATGCATATTTAATAAATAACACGAGAAGGAAATTTTTTGCTACCTCTTTTACTCATGTGTTGAATTGCCGCTTGCCGAGCTTCTTTCGGCTTTTGCCTTGCTTGAAATCGATGCCATTCGGAGGTACCCGATTGCCATCGCATTGACCCATCCTTTCATCCATGGCTGCAGATTTGCCCGGGGCTGCTCAGTTTTGATGCCCTTTTTCAGAGTTCGAGCTCGGAGGTCCGAGCTTCTCGTCACCCTGAGGAAGTCGTCTCATCTCGGGCTTGCGTTAAGGGCTTTCTTGAAGGCTGGGGTTTTTGATAAGAACCCCGATCCTTGCTGGGACGAGGTTCCCTGCATCTTTGATGCTGTTTGTTTTTCATTCATCGCTGACGCAGTCTGTCGCTTTTCTTTTTAACTCCCCTCCCTTTTCTCCTTTTTCTTTTTTGAGTGGGGGCTTTCCCTCTGCTCTTGGTGGGGTTGCGGGAGCATGAAGGGGCCGCTGGGAAGGTCCCCTTTTTCCTATCCGATCTTGAATGACCAGACCTTAATTGGTGTCAGGATAGGGTTCTTCTCCTATTTCTGACGTAATCGATTTTAGCTCAGGTTAGGATGAGGTCCTCTTCTTGTCGCTAACAGGGCTATGGGGGCACATATGGGCATTGCGGAGCCTTTTCCCCCATCTGGTCTAAGTATGACCGGGCCTTCGACCTTGCTCAAGTTAGGACGAGGTTCTCCTCCTGTCCCTAACAGGGCTGTGGGGGCACATATGGGGCTGTTTGGCCTCTCCCCCCATCCGATCTAAGGAGAACCGGGCCTTCGACTTTACTCAAGTTAGGGCGAGGTTCTCCTCCTGTCCTTAACAAGGCTGTGGGGGCACATATGGGTGTTGTTTGGCCTCTCCCTCCATCTAGTCTAAGGAGAACCGGGCCTTCAACTTTGCTCAAGTTAGGGCGAGGTTCTCCTCCTGTCCCTAACAGGGCTATGGGGGCACATATGGGCGCTGTTTGGCCTCTCTCCCCATCCGGTCTAAGGGTAACCGGGCCTTCGACTTTGCTCATGTTAGGGCAAGGTTCTCCTCATGTCCCTAACATGGCTGTGGGGGCGCATGTGGGCGTTGCAGGGCCTCTCCCCCCATCCGATCTAAGGAGAACCGGGCCTTCGACTTTGCTCATGTTAGGGCGAGGTTCTCCTCCTATCCCTAACATGGCTGTGGGGGTGCATATGGGCGCTGTTTGGCCTATCCCCCCATCTGGTCTAAGGGTAACAGGGCCTTCGACTTTGCCCACATTAGGGTTTGTTTTTGTCGTCTGAAGGGGTCATCCCCTGTCGTTACAAGTCTGTACCAAAAAAGAAAAGATGTGCAGATCTGAAAGGAATCTTGATTTAAAGTAGAGTTGTTTGTTATACATTTACAAGTTTTCAAACCCTAGTGCCGTGGAAGGTCTGCTTCCTGTCGAGGTCCTCCAGAGATGGAGTTGATGATCCTGATCGGTGGTCGATCTCCGGGCTGCTCTTCCCTCCCTGGCGGCTCAGGCTGCGGCAGGGCCCTTGGCCGATCTTCTCTACCCTCAGGCCGGTGCCGAATGAACCTATCAAGTCGACCTCGTCAGATGAGCTCCTTGATCTCATCTCAAAGTTGGATGCATTCCTCCGTGTCGTGGCCGTGGTCGCGATGGTAGAGGCAAAACTTGTTAGGATTGCACTTCTCGGGGTGCGTGCACATCCTCTCTGACCTAGGGAGCTGCTCTCTGACCTCCATCAGTACCTAGATTTTCGATGCGTTGAGGGGGGCATAGTTGCAGAATCTTCCTGGGGGAGAGCCCCACCGAGCCCGACGATCCGGGCTTCCCTACCTGCGAGCTCGAGGAGGAGTCTGGACGTGCTTGTACCCGGGAGGAGTTCGAGAACGTGGCCGAGCTTCTCTCGGCCCTTTTTTGACTGTGGGCTTACTCGAGTCTCCCGCCTGCCGCTCTCTCACGATCTCCTCGTCCTTCATTTTGAAGGCTTCTTTCGCTCGAGCGTACCCTTTGGTCCGAGCCAACAGGTCAGCAAAATCTCTGGGGTACTTCTTTTTCAGGAAAAATAAAAGGTCATTCTTCTGAAGGCCGCCTTTCAGGGCGGCCATTGCTACCGATTGGTCCAAGTTCTGGACCTCCAGCACGGCAACATTGAAATGGTTGATGTAGGCCTGAATGGACTCCCCCTCCCTCTGCTTGATGTTGATAATGGACTCCGAACCCTTCCGGGGATGCCAGCTGCTAACAAAATGAGCCACAAACTGGTGGCTCATCTGATCAAAGGAAAAGATGGTACCCGGCTTCAGCACTGAGTACCAGTTTTTCGTCGCTCCCTTCAAGGTGGATGGGAAGGCTTGGCATAGAATGGCATCGGGCGCGCCATGAAGTAGCATCATTGTCCGGAAGGCCTCCAAGTGGTCAACTGGGTCCGAAGTCCCGTCGTAGCTTTCAAATTGAGGGAGTTTGAAGTTCGGCGGGATCGGTTCCTACATGATCATTTGAGAAAAGAGAGGGTCAGTACAAATATCCTCACCATAAGCGGGGGGAGCGTGGCGGAGTTCTTCGATCCGTCGGTTCATCTCCTGGAGCCTCCAGTCCAGGAAATCCTCTCGACTACGGGTCTCAAGGGTCCTCTGGCAGAATAGAGGTAGAGATCTTCCAGGGGTGGAATCGTGGTCTAATTGAGGGCTCTCCACCCTTGGATTCATCTTTCCGGGAAAGACGGGGCGGCTGGCCCAAGTGGCCCGTCCCACCGTCGGATTTTGGGGTTTCGGTGATGCTCTTTCTAGTCGCACTGATGCCTGCGGCTGCTGCTGCTGTTGCATGGCCTGCACAGCTTCAGTGAGGCCTCTGACCTGCTGCACCAGTAGGTCGAATTGCTCCGTGCCAACCACCGTCGCCAAAGGAGGAGGAGGAGGCTGAAAAATCGAAGGTGAGGTCGGAGCCTGAGATCTAGCCGTAGAGGCCGTGGATCACCGCGTGGATGTTTTGCGGGGAGGCATCGGGTGAAGATTTAATGGGGGAAGGAGGAGTGGATGTCGGAAAGGATGATCGGAGGCGATCCCGTTGAGTGCTCCTTTAAGAACAAGGGTGCTGCAAAGACACACCCCTTCCTCTAGCGCCAATCCTGTTGGTGCAAAAATCTGCCTGCGTCGGAGAAGCTGGAGTCGAGGGAGTCACGGTCACCGTCGGGACCTGCAAAAGAAATCTAAACCGGGGGTGAGGTTGCTCCGGCAAGACCCTCCGATGCTCAAGTCAGTTCTCTACCTCAACAAGAATGGAGTGCTCGAACGAAAATTTTAGTAGAATTTTGGGATAGAAATTAGAGCTTAGAGAATAACATATCTGGGGTCTCCCTTTTATAGGCGGAGGGGGCAACAGACTGATAGCGATGTCTGTAACTATCTGGCAGTGGGCTGCCCAGGGTCAGGAGGAGTTTGTTGCGAAGAGTAGTGGAGTGGGATCGTGGCCATCACCGGGACATGCCACATGGAGTTTGTTACGGTGAGTGGAGCAGCGTCCATTGTCGCGACTTGCCAGAGGGTGGAGGAACCACGTGGTATCCGTCGCAGAAAGTGGAGCAGAATCGTGACCATTATTGTGGTCTGCCAGGGAGTGATGGAGCCGCGCAGAATCCATCGCAGGAAGTGGAGCAGAGTCGTGCCCGTTACTGCGGCCTGTTCGAGAGTGATAGAGCCGCGCAGAATCTGTTGCAGGGAGTGGAGCAGAATCGTGGCCATTACTGCGACCTGCCAGGGGGTCCAGGCCTGTCGGATGAAGTTCGGCTGGAGTGTCTGGCGGAGAGAGGTGGCTAGCTACCCGCCTGAGAGGAGCTCGGAGTCCGGCTCCCGTATGAGTTCGGACGAAGTCTTCCTTCAGTCGAAGTCGGAGATGAAGTCTGGCTCCCGTGGGAGTTCGGATGGAGTCTTCGCACAGCCGGAGTTGGAGACGAGATCTGGCTCCCGTAGGAGTCCGGGCGGAGTCTTCCCACAGTCGGAGTCAGAGACGAGATCTGACTCCCATGGGAGTTCGGGCAAAGTCTACCTGCAATTAAAGTCAGGGGCAAAGTCTGGCTCCCTTAGGAGTCCGGACGAAGTTTACCGGCAGTTGAAGTCGGGGATGAAGTCCGTATCCCGTAGGAGTCCGGGCGGAGTCTTCCTGCAGCCGGAGTCAGAGATGAGATCTGGCTCCCGTAGGAGTCCGGGTGAAGTCTTCCTGCAATTAAAGTCAGGGGTGAAGTCCGGCTCCCTTAGGAGTCCGGACGAAGTTTACCGACAGTTGAAGTCAGGGACGAAGTCTGGCTCCCGTAGGAGTCCGGGCGGAGTCTTCCTGCAGTCAGAGTCGGAGATGAGATCTGGCTCCCATAGGAGTCCGGGCGAAGTCTACCTGCAATTAAAGTCAGGGGCGAAGTCCGGCTCTCTTAGGAGTCCGGACGAAGTTTACCGGTAGTTGAAGTCGGAGATGAAGTCCGGCTCCCTAGGAGTCCGGGCGGAGTCTTCCTGCAGCCGGAGTCGGAGACGAGATCTGGCTCCCGTAGGAGTCCGGGCGAAGTCTACCTGCAATTAAAGTCAGGGGCGAAGTCCGACTCCCATAGGAGTCCGGATGGAGTCTACCTGCAATCAAAGTCGGGGGCGAAGTCTGGCTCCTGTAGGAGTCCGGACGGAGTCTACCTGTAGTCAAGTCGGGGGCAAAGTCTGGCTCCCGTAGGAGTCCGGGCGAAGTCTACCTCTAATTAAAGTCAGGGGCGAAGTCTGGCTCCCGTAGGAGTCCGGACGGAGTCTACCTGCAATCAAAGTCGGAGGCGAAGTCCGGCTCCCGTAGGAGTCCAGATGGAGTCTTCTTGCGGTTGAAGTCGGGGACGAAGTCTGGCTCCCGTAGGAGTCCGGGTGAAGTCTACCTGTAATTAAAGTCAGGGGCGAAGTCTGGCTCCCGTAGGAGTCCGAACGGAGTCTACCTGCAATCAAAGTCGGGGGCGAAGTCCGGCTCTCGTAGGAGTCCGGACGGAGTCTTCTTGCGGTTGAAGTCGGGGATGAAGTCCGGCTCCCGTAGGAGTCCGGGCGAAGTCTACCTGCAATTAAAGTCAGGGGCGAAGTCCGGCTCCCGTAGGAGTCCGAACGGAGTTTACCGGCAGTTGAAGTTGGGGATGAAGTCTGGCTCCCGTAGGAGTCCGGGCGAAGTCTTCCTGCAGCCAGAGTCAGAGACGAGATCTGGCTCCCGTAGGAGTCCGAGCGAAGTCTACCTGCAATTAAAGTCAGGGGTGAAGTCCGGCTCCCGTAGGAGTCCGAACGGAGTCTACCTGCAATCAAAGTCGGGGTCGAAGTCCAGCTCCCGTAGGAGTCCGGATGGAGTCTTCTTGCGGTTGAAGTCGGGGATGAAGTCCGGCTCCCGTAGGAGTCCGGGCGAAATCTTCCTGCAGCCGGAGTCGAAGATGAGATCTGGCTCCTGTAGGAGTCCGAGTGAAGTCTTCCTGCAGCCGGAGTCGGTGAAGTCCGGCTCCCGTAGGAGTCCGAATGAAGTTCACCTTCAGTAGAAGTCAGGATGAAGTCCGGCTCCCATAGGAGTCCGGACGAAGTTCACTTGCAATTGACGTCAGGGGTGAAGTCCGGCTCCCGTAAGAGTCCGGACGAAGTCCTCACGCAGTCGAAGTCGGCAAAGTCTGGCTCCCGTAGGAGTCCGGATGAAGTCCTCACGCAGTCGAAGTCGGCAAAGTCTGGCTCCCGTAGGAGTTCGAACGAAGTCCTCAGGCAGTTGAAGTCGGCGAAGTCCGGCTCCCGTAGGAGTCCGGATGAAGTCCTCACGCAGTCGAAGTCGGCGAAGTCCGACTCCCGTAGGAGTCCGGACGAAGTCCTCACGCAGTCGAAGTCGGCGAAGTCCGGCTCCCGTAGGAGCCCGTCTGTCATGAAGAATCTGGTCGACGCTGGTGGGGGTTTATTCGTCGGCAAAACTTGGGAGTGTTGCGGAGGCTCGGCAGCCAGAGAGGTTCGGAGAGATGCCGCCGAAGGTCGGAAGTCGGTAGAATCTCCGGAGGGTCATTCCCGTCATGAACTTCGGCTGGGGGGTATTTTATACCCAACACCTACCATATTCGATCTATGAAAAATTGAGAATAGGAGAATTAAAGCCTGTAGAAATTACATTGCAATTGGCAGATCGATCAGTGAGGGTCCCCAAAGGAGTTGTGGAGGATGTGTTAACCAAGGTAAGTAATTTTATTTATCCTGTGAATTTTGTGATCCTCGAGATTGAACCAGTGATCAATCCAAAAGGTCACATTCTAGTAATCTTAGGAAGACCATTCTTAGCAACCACCAACACCCTAATCAATTGTCGTAATGGACTCATGAAACTCTCATTTGGAAATATGACCATTGATCTTAATATTTTCAATCTTGAAAGAAAAAGGGACCAATTCGTTGATGTAAATCTGATTCAGGATGAGCTCTATGAGACCATTGACCTAGGGGAAGAAGATTTTGACTGTAATCTCTGGTCAGATCAAGAATTTAAAATAGCTTATGAAATATCTCTATCTAGTAATCAGAGAGTTCATCCACAATGGCAACCACCTGTCGAACCACTTATGAGGATAGATGAACCTATACACAAGCCATCGATTGAGGAAGCACCTAAATTAGAACTCAAAACACTTCCTCAGCACATCAAATATATAGATCTAGATCTCTTAAAATCTCGACTAGTACTTAAGTTATACCTAGATCTAATTATAAAAGAAGAATTGTTAGTTATCAGGAGAATGAGTCATATAATGGTCCCAAGTAGAAAATACCTTGAGGAAGAGCCTGAATCACGTAGAGAATTACAGATCCATGTTAAGATTCGGGCAGGAATAGGATAGGCACTTTTTTAGCGTCTGATTGAAGACATTAAACTTAATATTTTTTGGGAGGCAACCCAAATTTTTTACTTTGTTTTAACTAATTTTTATTTTTTTTAAGAATAAAGGACCGTTCTGTATGGAAGAGCCTGTCAATAATCTGATCTGGCTGAAGACCTAAAACTTAGTACTTTCTGAGAGACAACCCAATTTTTATTTTTTGCTTTTACTTTCTTTTGCATTATGTTCAGGTTAATTAAAGCTTGCTTTGTATCTTTTGTATGGATTTGAAGGCAATATTGACTAAGTTGGAGGGAGAACTAATTTTTAAAAGACTTCTGGATCTAGTGACATCTCTCTTTTTTCTTCTCCTTTTATGCACCCTTCATTTTTCTTACTCCATTAAGGACAATGTCGATTAAGTTGGAGGGAGAATAATAAAAATTTTTAAATTTTTTAAGTCCTTAAGTAAGTTAGTATTTAGCATTTAAGCACCAGATTATATTTAAGAATCGAGTTAAACTAAGTATTTTTTAAAAAAAATTGATGTACAGATTAGAGAGTTTGTGAGATATCGAGGGATCAAGTATTAAGAAAACTCAATAAAGAGTTAAGTTTAGAACTTAAACAATTTTTTTTGAGCATTTCTAAATTTTTCTACCAGTATCAAAGAAGAGTTTACTTCTTATGGACTTATGTAGGGTAACTATACATTTCTTCATATATTTAATATTCAAAATTTTTTTTTCAAGTACTTCATGCTGAGTAATCGGGCTTCTTTGCCTAAGCAAGCTTTGAGTTTCGCATCAAAAGGTATAAAGGACAAAGAAGCTTTGTCGTAAAGCTAGTTTTAACTCATAGCCTATTTGATTCGAGCAAGTAGGTCCGAGGGGTATTCTATACCTAGTGCCCTAAAGCCATCTGGTTTGAGAGTCATTGACTGAAAACTTACTACATAGGTCAAACAGAAAGCTTAAGGGGTTAAGCTACTCAATAGCGGTACAATATTAAAAAAAAAAGAGTTCAATAAATGAAAGATGGAAATAACAATATACTTATCCATAAGAAGGTTAACGATTTAGAGATAAAAATAGAAATAATTTTAAAAAAAATTAGAAAAGATTTAGTGTTCTTAATTTAACTCTTATATTGATTAGTATTAATACTCCAATGACATACCTCACTCACACTCTACTAAATATCAGTGACCCTTTGAAAATAGTTTGATAAAATTCAAAATTTTATGGTACTTAATCTAAATTCTTTCTTTACTCGAGGATGAGCAAAGTTCAAATTAGAAGGTGTGATAAGTGATATATTTTTATATTTATTATAGATATTTTTGGTAATTTATGGTGTTAACATCTTCTTAAAAACCTAATTTCATGAATTTATTAAATTTTTTTAAAAAATAAATAATTTTAGAAAAAAAATATAAAATTAGATATATTTATGAAAAATAGGATGTTAATTTAATTGAGCAATTTAAGCATCAAAATGAAGAAAAATTTTTAAAAAATTTAATACATATTTTTTTTCAAATTTTTAGATAAAAATCGAAGCAAAAATGGAGTCAAAATACCTTAAAAAAACCTTAAAAATAGCCTCTGATGCATGGTGGACCGATCGATCGGTCCACAAAGCTAGGGCGTGGTCCACCGAAAACCTCATGCGGTCTATAGATGCGGTCTACGATGGTGGAAGCCTATTTTACGCGATCCAACGATCCACGTTCATCCATCTTGAGATCCAACGACTGCTGTTCGTTGTTGGTTTATAAGAGAAATTTTGCACGATCCGATGGTCGAAATTTCATCCATCAAGAGATCCAACGATTGAGGACACTCCCAACTTTGAATAGGAGATCAGAAGCACTGATCAATGGCCCAGATCTCATCTGAAGCATGATCGGATGGCTGTGGTTGAATCTGACCTTGATGAGGATTAAAATAGTAAATTTTGGGCAGATCTGGGTGGTCCAAGCCTGATCCGATGGCCAGAAAAATTTCTAAGAGTTTTTATACGATTTTTAAGGGTTTTAGAACTTTTTTTCTATCAAAAAATTATAAAAAATTTATCTATAAATAGAAGATCCGAGAATAAGTTTTAGAGAAAAGAAAAAAATCAAAAAAAAAGTAAGAAAAAAATAGAAAAAAAATTCAAGGAGCTTTAGGGATCAATTATTGGGAGATTATGGAGATAGAGAGTTTGATACATGGCTAAATCCCTTCAAACCAGGAATATGATGAAGCCTGTAAATGAATTTTTATTTTTTTCTTTTTGTATTTAATTTTTATGCAATAAAATTTTATTTTTATTTCATATCTTTTTATTTTTTTTCTGAGGTATTGATCTAGCCTATATGGCCTATACCTTCTCTTGACGTTCCGTGATCTCTGGATATAGTATGTGCTTAGGAAAGATAGATTGTGGTATGCTAGATTAAATCTTATATCCTGTAATTAAGTTTAGATAGTTTATACTCTAATAGGATGAGTTGTGATCTACTGATACAGTTTGTATCCCTTAGAGATAAATTATACTAATATCATAATTTTAAGAATTAAATATTGTAATATAAAAAAGGAAGAAAATAAATCTCTTTGCATGGTGGATTCAGAATTCTTGAGTTATTTCTTTGAATTATTTTCTTTCATAATTTAATTTACACTTTTGATTTCTTGCTATTCTATTTCTTGTTAATTCTTCTACAATCAATTCTCTTTTATTTTTTTTCTTCATAAAAAAAGAGATAGTCACCCTAAATCCTTGTGGAGACGATCCCTACTCACCTTATCTATATAGTTTGAGTTGGTTTTTATTTTTGATCACCTACGACAGTGATCACATAGCTTCCTTCACAGTATCAGATGCTGCGATATATTTCACCTCGCAAGTAGAGTCGGTCACAGTGTGCTGCTTAGAACTCTTCTAGCAGATTGCTCCACCGTTTAGGATATAAATATATCCCAACAAGCTCTTGCTGTTGTCACGATCCGATTAAAAATTAGAGTCTGTAAACCTCACAAGTTTTAAGTTGGATTCTCCATAGATAAGCTACTGATCTTTAATATTTTTCAAATACTTAAGGACGGTCTTTACGATCTTCCAGTGGTTCTCACCTAGATCGGATTGGTATCTACTCACTACCCCTAGTGAGTATGCCACGTCTGGTCGCATACATGTAATGACATATATAATAGATCCCACTACTGAAGCATATGAAATTCTACTCATATGCTCTTTCTCTTGAGGAGTTGTCGGACAATCACTCTTCGAGAGAGAAATTCTTTGGCCTATCGGAAGATAGCCTTTCTTGGAATTCTCTATGCTAAATTTTTTCAGCACAGTATCAATGTATGTTGACTAAGATAATCTAAGCAATTTTTTAGATCTATCTCTATAGATCTTTATCGCAAGAATGAAGGATGCTTCTCTCAAGTCCTTCATGGAGAACTGAGATGATAACTAAACTTTTATTCCTTGTAATGTAGGGATATCATTTTCGATTAAGAGAATATCATCCACATACAAAATAAAAAATACTATTATCGAGTTATTAACCCACTTGTATATGCAGGATTTCTCTCCATTCTTAATAAAGCCATACGTTCTGATCACTTTATCAAAATGCATGTTCCAACTCTGAGATGCCTGCTTAAATCCATAAATGGACCTCTGAAGCTTGCGTACCTTTGACTCATCTGTGGATATGAAACCTTCAGATTGTATCATATATACATCTTCTTCCAGCTCTCCATTTAGAAAGGCTATTTTCACATCCATTTGCCAGATTTTATAGTCCAGATGTGCAGCTATCGCAAGCATGATCCGAATGGACTTGAGCATTGCCATAGGAGAAAATATCTCGTCATAGTCAATACCATAACGCTAACAATAACCCTTGGCAACTAGATGGACTTTATAGGTCTCCACCTTCCCGTCTACTCCCCTCTTCTTTTTGAAGACCCACTTACACCCTATGAGTTTTACCTCTTCAGATGGGTCAACCAATGTCCATACATTATTGACTTTCATGGGCTCCATTTCAGATTTCATAGTTTCTAGCTACTTATCGAAGTCAGACATCTGCATCTCATCTATATAGGTGATTGGATCCTCATTGTTCTCATCGAGTTCAACTGGATCACCATCCCGGATCAAGAAATCGTAGTATCTATCCGGTTGACATAGTATTCTATCGGATCTCCTTAAAGATGTTTCTATAACAGGTTCCGAATTTGATCTAATCAAGTCCAACTCAATAGGTTTACTAGATTATGTCGGTTTTTTTACCAATCGAACTTCATCAAGTTCAATTTTTGAGGCATTAGTTCCTTCTTCAAGGAATTCTTTTTTTAGAAAGACTGTCCTATTGCTGACGAATACCTTATCTCGTCAGCAAGGTAGAAGTAATACCCCTTGATCTCTTTTGGGTATCTTATAAATAGATACTTGTCAGACCTAGGTTCAAGCTTGTCAATTTTTTAATGTTTGACTAAGTCAGACATCCTCAAACCCTAAGGTGAGAGAGTGCTGGCTTACGTCCTGTCCACATCTCATGTGGTGTTTTACTTACAGACTTACTCGAAACTTTATTTAAAATATAACAAACTGACTCGAGTGCATATCCCCAAAAAGAGATCGACAGACTTGCAAAGTCCATCATGGATCGAACCATATCTAACAGAATTCGATTCTTCCTTTCCGATATACCATTATGTTGTGGTATTTCAAGAGGGGTCCATTGCGAGAGAATCTTATTCTCTTCTAAGTATGTCAGAAATTCACTGGGGAGGTATTTTCCTTCTCGGTCAGACCGAAGAGTTTTAATACTCTTTCTAGTTTATTTTTCTACTTCATTACGAAATTGTTTGAACATTTCAAATGATTCTGACTTATGCGTCATTAAGTAGATGTGCCCATACCTTGATAGGTCATTTGTAAAAGTAATGAAATAATAATATCCACCTCTGGTATTGTTGTTCATCGATCCACATACATCAATATGTATGAGATTTAGAACTTCACTAGCTCGCTTATCTTTTTCAGTAAAAGATGACTTGATCATTTTCTCAAGAAGACATGACTCATAGGTTGGCAGTGATTCATAATCACTGACTTCGAGAATTTTCTCTTGTGTCAACTTATTTATTCTGTTCTTGTTAACATGACCTAACCTATAAGGCCAAAGATAGATATCGGAGACATCACTAATTTTAGGGCATTTGTTGGACGTGTACATTACACTAACAGGTTATGACAATATGTAAATACCATTGTTTAGCTGTCCATTCATCACATTAACATCATTCATAATGATATTAAAATTATTTCTCTTTATTGAAATTTCATAACTGTTCATGGACAAGAGGCCTACAGAAATAATGTTCAATAAAAAAGAAGGACAAAAGTGACATTCACTAAGAACAATTATATTTGACTTGAATACAAGCTTAATAATTCTTAATGCTAGAACTGAAACTAGTCTTCCATCTCCAATATTAAAAAAAATTTCACCTTCTTCAAATCTCCTACTGACCTATAGACCCTGCAATGAATTGCAAATATTAAAAGGACTTTCGGTATCTAATACCTAGGTAGTAAAATCACAAATTGAGAAATTACAAGGTGTTGTCATATAATTACCTTGTGCAGCAACAACTTGCTTCTTTCTTGGCCTATTTGGATCCAAAGAGGCAATGTACTGAGGATAATTCCTCTTTTAGTGCCCCTTCTTCTTGCAATAGAAGCATTCCGTCTGACTTTGATCGGAATTGGGTTTCTTGGTTTGACTGGATTTGGGTGCTCCAGTACTTTGCACCCTTTTCTTGTTCTTCTTATTCTTCTTCCCTTTCTTAAAGGGTTGATGTCAAGAAGAAGACCCTCCCATAACATTCACCGACTCCTTTTGTAGCTGGTGATCCTTCTCAAAGTTCTACAGCAATCCCAGCAAATCATGGTAATTGACTGTAGGCTTTGTCATTCGAAAATGAGTAAGAAAAAGGAGGTAGGACTTGGGCAGAGAGTTCATAATGATATCTTTTTCAAACTACTCATGCAGAGGAAAGCCAAGCTTGCTTAAATGCTCAATCATTTCAATCATATACAGTATATGATCGGTGATTGACGCTCCTTCCTTCATTCGAGTGTTGAAGATAGCACAACTAATTTTGTACCTCTCAACATCGTTGGATGTACCAAAAGACTCGTTCAACATTTGTAACATGTCCTGTGGCTGAGCATTCTCGAAACGACGGTTGAACTCATCATCCATTACCGCCAGCATAATGCAACGAACCATAGTTCGATCGTTGAGCCACTTCTGATAAGTGTCTCTGACCATGCTACGTGCATTTGGAGCTGGCTCCTCGGGTGCTGAATCTGTCAATACATACAAGATCTGTTCATATTCCAGGACTATTTTGAGCTTTCGATACTAGCTATCGAAATTTGGTCCCATCAATTTATCACTATCTAATAGTGATCAGAGCAACAAGGTGGTGGCCATAACTGCAAAAGGAAAGTCAAAACTTAATTAGTATATGAATTGATTAAGCCTAAAGATATAATTTTTAGTCTAAAGATTCTTCCATTATTTTATTCGAATTGATAGCTTCTACCTTCAATTCGAAGAATTATACTAATTTCTTAATGGGTACTAGAATCCACATGGACTGCATATGGGCCCGAGTGTGGCTCGGCCAACCCTTGTACACCTATGGATAGATTCTTAACCAATTATTTCATCAGATAATTTTTAGCATTCAATTTTGCCCCAGACATTTCTTCAACATGCATGTGGTGCCTCCACTGAAAGTTCTAGTTAGGTCCAACCATTAACATGCCAGAATTTAGTGTATCTGACAAATGAGTAATCATGTTCGAGTGTGGCTCGATCAATCTGACCATCATCAGAAAGACACAACTAAATCCACATATTATGAATGATAATTTCGACAGTCAGATGAGCACCAAGCATATGGTGCCTCCAATGATCATCTAAACTATTGGACTCATTATCATCCAACTTAATGGGAGGCTATGATCTAGTTATCACTATAACTATTTCATTTTAGAGACCTAATAATTTTAGAGGATTTAATTGGTTGAATTGAGAGATGAGAAGAAACTTAACCAGTTAATCTTAATCCTCCTACTGACTTCACCAAGTAAGATTAAAGAAGATCATGCATAAGCTGGTCCAACCAACCAGTCATGAATCCTCCCACTAACTTCACCAAGTCATAAAGAGGACTTAAGACAAGTTGAACTAAGGACACCTAAATCAGTCATACTGATTTCTTAGTTAGCATGGATCAACCCCAATCATTAAATGATCTAATCAAAATATAATTCACCATGTTGGTTAGATAAGTGAGATCGGTGAGAGGGATATGCCATTAACTCGACATAGATTCAATTTATGCGAATAGCTTCCAATTAATGACCACCGATCAAAGTTGCCATACTTTAGACACCAACTGGTTAGTCATTTTCAATTTGATCAACTTATAGATTTGGATTCGACCATGGAGCCACGATCAAAATTCATATTGGTCTAATCAAAGACATGGACTTGACCAACTACAACTATTGAAATTGATCAAGAGAAGAAATTGACCTAATTAGAATTAACTTTTAATTAGATTTGATCAATTACTAACATGGTTCATTATCAATGATTTCTAACCCTAGGTCTAATCTAGTTAAATGGACTTGACTCAAGCTAACCCATTAACTCATGAATTTAAAATTAATGCCTTAGATCTTTGATTCTCAAATCTAGATCGCTTAATTCTCAATTAAGTTTTGGACTGATATGGGTTTGGGTTTGGTGTATGAAAATAGTTTTTAATTTTATAAAATATTTTTACAATCAATCATCTAATAATCAAAATACTAATTTTAGATCTAATATACATTATTTTAGATCTAAAATAAAATTTTAAAACTTTTTTCATTATTCATCATCATGAAAAAGATCGTGTAGCACCCCTACACGTTATAGGAGATCCCATCGAATGAGCAAATAGAGTTGTGACACCCTGATTTCTCCTATGATCAGATGGCTATGAGGATCTATCCAATCAGATTACTATATTACTCAGATACTAAATTAATTATTTAAATCTCATCTAAATAATTAAAATTAAATTATATGCAAGAATAAATTTATGTTATAAGCAATCTGGCTCTGATACCACAGTAGGATCATGCAGGGGTTTCATGCATACATTTCAAAATTTTTAATGGAAGAATATTAGATTAAACTATTTAATCTATAAATACATGCATAAGATCTAATTTTAAAACTTTGATAAATAGATTTATAACATGAATTTATATGCAAAAAATTTAAATCTAATATTACAAGTATTTGAACAAGAACAGCAATTAATGATAGATCTAATCTACTACTTCTAGGGTTCCAAACTCAATATCTGAGCATGGATAGTCGATCTCCACAATTGAGAACATAGATCTAAAAGTCTTCTCTAGTTGCTCACAGTCACACAAGCATCTGGCCTCTATAGATGGTCCACATGAAGTCTTCAGATCGATCAGCCCTCTATGGGAGTGCTAGCTAGCGCAGTCGGCTTTTGATGGCAGATCTGATTTGATCTGTTCCTTTGATCATCTTGAACCTTTTCAATGTTGAAGATGGATCAGAGAAAATGCTGGATAGTAGAGAAAAATCTGATGAAGACTCTCTTCTCTTTGATTTTTTTCTCATCCAAAATCCTAGAACAATTCTAGGTCACTCACCCGAGAGGAGATCGGTCTCCTCTTTTGTTCACGCCAAGGAAGAAGGAAACCCAGCCAAACTTCATACCCTAAAGAAGTATTTTCAACCCTTTTTCTCTCTGGTATCTCATAATGAAAAGTTCTCTTAGTTTGGCATACAAAATTGTGGCCTTTTTATGGTTGTCATACAAACCAGATAAGATAGGATAAGGGCTGGAGTTTATTGCAATTCAAACCATTTTGAATTTCAATTTGACTCTAACTTTTTCTCACCCTTATCTAACTTAAGGAGGGACTTACTAGAGAAAATTAAAGATGAAAAACTATCAAGAAGACTTTCTTTTCTCGCACACAATGAGCTCCTTCAAAAATAGCCAATGTGTGGAAGGATATGGATAAGGTTTTAAGTTGAAATTCAAATCATTTTGAATTCAAATCAAAACCAATCAATTTCTATCCTTAATGGGTGATAAAAGAAGGATAATTTTTTAGTTTTCTCATATACAAATTGATTTTGTATGGTAAGAAAAGGTGTGAGACAATTTAGGTGGCGCAAGGGAGAGAGTCCCACTCATTTGAGACTCTAGGATTTAACCAATTAGATTTCTTTTAAACCCAATCTAATTAGACCTAAATAAAATATGATGAATCTAATCTAATTAAGCTTCTATAACTTTAATTAAATTTGATCAAATTAATAAATTAATTGAGCCATAGATTTGATCAAATCAGGATCATTTCTCTCTTATCGATAGGTCATCTTATAACCTAATTAGACTTGATCTGATTGAATCCAATTTAATCAAACTTGATCCAAACTTTAATGCTCAATCAAATTGAGCTAATTAATGATTTAATCACTAATTAATCCTCTATTAATGATAGAGTCTAAGTCTAATAGGACTCTTCAGCAAAGTTTCCATCTAGTGGGACTCTTCAGCAGAGTCCCCGTCCAGTGGGACTCTTCGGATTAGCCATGTGATCGGAGAGAAACTTCTAATGTATGTCACCCCATAGGTTTGAACCTAAGCCGATAGCATAGAAACTGATTCCTGTACCAATCGGAGTAACCATCTAGCAATAGTACCTGACGTCTGGATAGGCTGAATGTATGCAAAGCAACACTCAAGAACGTATTTGGATATAGTTACCATATAATTCATCCCTTTGACCCTTGATGCTAGAATGACTTAGAGTTTAAACTGTCAACTCTTAATAGTATATCCATTATGTGTCTCAACCTAATAAATCCTGTGACTCCTCACAAGGATTATCCTGGTCAAGATCTTACTAAATTAAAACACAAAGCATTCTCTCCAATCTCTTACAGTGGTCAATTCCATCTTGATTCATGCACCGACTTCACAAGTACTTGACTATGCCCAAAAATCTTTCGATCCTGAATTAAAAATTTAGATAGTCCGGTACCAAAATACAGTGAGTTGTTTGCAAGTCACCATAGTGATCTCAGGTCGGAGGGACACTTATATCCATATTCCTTTGGAGTGACTCTTGACAGCAGAGTGCGCTGGAGTTGGTCACGTTCAGTGAAATATACTCCTACATTTCACCTGTATGCCATACCAGCATCTCCATGCTTCTTGATAAGAGGATGACTAACGATATATGGCACACAACAACCTACACTTGATATATCCATCATCCTAGTAATAGAATATCATTTGATCGCAAACTTATTTAAAGACTAAACGATAAATCCTTCTTTATCGATTTAAAATAGTCCTAAGGACTTTTATCATAATACAGATGTTCGATATAGAAGATGTACAAGCTTATGATGAAAATTATTAAATAAATATTTTATTAATTAATTCATATATAATTATATCAAATAGCACAACTATCAACAGGCTGACGATTGGTTTTGGGACACATTTCTCAACACCGAGAGCTTTAGTGAAGGGGTCAGCTAGGTTCTCCTTTCTGTCGATCTTCTGAAGCTCGACATCACTTCGGTTCACGATCTCTTGTACCAAATGATAGCGGCACAGAATATTGCAGCACCGATACAGCATTGTAAATACGTAGCCTGACACGTTTCTACTGTCATAACAATCTGACTGAAAACTGAAATCAGTATATCCCACAAGTTTCAGATTAGTGTCTCCATAGATAAGCCCTTGGTCTTTAGTATTTTTCAAATAGTTAAGAATTACTTTTGCAATCTTCCAATACTTCTCATCCAGATCAGACTGGTACCTACTCACTACTTCTAGTGAATAGGCCACATCCGACCTTGTACGTATCATAGCATGCATGATAAATCCCATTGTCGAAGCATATGGTATTCTACTCATATGCTTTCTCTCCTCAGGAGTTGTCGGATAATCTTTTTTGGAAAGAGTAATTCTATGGTCTATCGGAAGATAGCCTTTCTTGAAATTATCTATGTTGAACTGCTTCAATAAGGTATCGATGTACATGAATTGAGACAATTCAAGCAACCTTCTAGATCTATCTGTTGGGTTCTGATGATGCAGCAGAATATAGATTTCAAAAATTTTTAACATGCATACAATAATGAAAACTAAGTTTAACAATTAAACTCATCCATCGGAACTCAAAAATCCTAGGAACCTCTTGACGATTACAATCAAATAACAAAAACATGCATATGAGGAGAAGATCAGAAGTCATATACCACCATGAAGACTATGAATTGGTGATTTTGATATCTCCACAAGACTCCAAAGCAGAAGCCCTCCAGTGGTGATCCACACAGGATTGATCAGGGTCCTTCCTAACTTGTCATGGTGCAGTAGCCTTCTTCGTAAGTGCGCTACCGATAGTCCTTCACAAGAACTCGATGCATCATTGCTTGTATGCCTTCATGACCTCCACTAAGACCTCTTTAAAATTTTTTTCCAAAAGAACTCACCACACTCTAATCAAATTTTATGTTCAATACATAAACAATCTGATTTTAGGACAAGTATCTCATACTTTCCTTTTTCTCTTCTCCCTTCCTTTCTATTTTTCTCTCCATATTTTTCTTATCTTTTTCTCAGATTTTTTTTTATTTTCTCCTCTCATTCTCATGCCCAACCACAGATAAAAAAAGCCTATAAAAACCTAGTGTAGTGTCCCCTATTTATAGGAAATAAGGGGCAACACCATGGGACACCAACTCTTGGCATCCCTTCATTCTTACACGCCTTGATTTAATTTTCAACATGAAAGAAATAGGTTGGCATGGAATAAAAGGTAATTCAATGGTAGAAGGACTCTTCCTCTATCAAGAAAAAATTAATACACCATCATATGATGTATGGAAAAAGGATATAACGAGAGAAATGAAGAGTCCATACCATTATGGACTCCTCCATAAACTCATCGCACAAAAGGGGCATCCCTTCAAATATTTGGCATGGAGTTCTTTCCAGGAGAAGGACACCTCATCCTCTTTCATGCCAACATATCCCAAAGGCCATCATATGGCATGTGGGATTTAAGAGAACATGTGTAATGAAAGGAAGAAATCAAGAGTTCTTAACATTTAAGACTCTTCCATAAAAACATCAAAATAAGTGGTGTCCCATTATGATTTGGTGTTCAAATTCCTTCCAAGAGAAGGACTCTCCTTCCTCTTCCACACCTAGAAATCACAATGGACATCAGATGGCGCATGGGATAAAGAAATGCATGGAGAATTAGGTAAGGAATATAAGAGGAGTAAAGGAGGACTCCTCTTCTCCAATGCCAAAATAAATGGGCATCCAAATTATTTTCGCATGAGGCTTGACATGGAGGAGGCTGGTTCCACATAGAACGCTACCATAAAATCAGATAAAACTATCTAATTAATTAAATGGTTCAAATCCAATCATATTGGGTCAAGGCAACAAGACTAAGTTAGCACAAACACCTTTGCACTGAACCTAATTAGGAACTTGGATTAATTCATGTACTAACAATCTAATTAACCCATTGAATTTATAATAAATTTTAAATATTTAGATCAAGACCAAATTCTTATTGTGTGTGACCCATTGGGTTCCAAATCTAGCCAGCAGTGGACCCAAACTCTTGATGAAATCCTAATCCGATTGAATTAGATCAGCTCAAGAGTCTCAATCAACTAGGACTCTTCCTAATTAATTTTAGAATTAAACTCTTTTAATTCTATCAAATTCATAAGTTAAGATTGACATTTAGCAATGTATCATAACTACCTAAAAGATTTGAAATTTGGTGAAAATACCAAAATTATCCTTCTATGGCAAGTTATCGTGCAATTCAATCATTCGATCACACAATATCCTGGAAAGACTATAGGTATGAAAATATATCAAACCCAAATACCTAATCATATGTATCTCGATCAGATGATGATGACTCGATTGATGAATCAGTAGAAATTATTTCTACTGTTCATCCCTGCTCTGGCCAGAGACTTCTAGAGTCACCATCCTATGAGACACATAGGATGTTCTCTCCTCCTACAAGGAGTGACCGATTCCTTATTGACCACTCACAACCTCCATGCACACTTTGCCATATCCAAAATATCCTACACATATCTCAAAGTGGTGTGCTAGGGAATAAATTAAAGTAAGGATCCATGCACACTAGGTACTATGGTGATCTTAGGTCAAAGGATCACATGCACCATTCTCACTGAAGAACCATTTGTTGATATGCTGTAAGGCTCCATCTAAGTTCTTTTATGGATCTGTTCAGTGAACTCATTCTCTAATGAGCACCTACATCCTTGTATTAGTGTCACCACACAAGTGGTTGTGAGATCAACCACTCTCTCTATTGAGCATACATAGGATATACCAGTCTTACTAGAGTCATCGATCTCTGACTCGATGATCCAACGATTGAAAACTTTTTAGATTAGGGCTATCAAAATTTTAGATCTCATTGGCATGATCTCATCATGATCCTAAAATCATTATCCTAATCTATGGGGTTTATCATAATCATATAAAAATGATATAGTAAATAATAAAACATAATACCTCATATAGTTAAAATAACTAATGTCATGCCAATGAGCAGGAAGATAATAAAGAAAAAATTTCTTCGCATCTCCATGCAATTGGCTTGTAGGGCACTATTCTTTCAATCTGCCACTTGCACTAAAGCCAATCGTCCCTATACCTGATGTCCATGCAATCAGGATGGTGATTACACAGCTGCTGTATATGGCTTAGTGAACTGATCCATTATGATATTCTTAATATTAACTTATTTTATGATCAAATTATAAATTAAGTGAAAGTACCTAGGATGTGCGTAGGTACTTAGTGAGACAACATCCAACTTAATGATGAACCCTTCATCAGGCAACTTTCCTTAGAATCTTTACTAACAGCAATTAACTGAGTCAAACACAGTTTGCTGCTTGAAACTCTTTCAATTCACTGCTCTTCTAGTACTTCTTAAGTACTTTGAGAATGCTTTTCATAATTTTCAAAAGATCCTATTATGGATCAGTCCAAAAATGATTATGCACAAGGCATAATTCACATCAGGCTTGGTACATTGAATGTATGGATAAGTAAACTCCTTTACACTCATTCATGTTGAACCCTTTCAATATTAAATTCTATATACCTAGACTGGGACAAGCTCTGCATCCATTTTCATCTATCCCTATAGATGCCAAAAACTGGATGCTTAACCCAAGTCTTTTCCATGAAAACTTCTGTGATAAGCAAACCATTGATCGAGTGCAATATCAGGACTACCTTCCCAATATGCTGTATGTCACCTACACATATAACCAAGAAGTTAGTGAAAATCTCATTTATTTTTTTGCACACACATATGGTTTATCTATATTTGATAAAGTCAAATATTTTGACTGTTCTATCAAAAATAGAAGTACCTACTCTTCATAAACTGCCTGAATATATAAAAGCATTTGCGCTTCCGTTAGAGACAACTTCTCTAGATGGTGTATGGCAATAGCAAAAATCCGAATAGGTATCCCTGATAGCAACCTGTTGGGTCATACCCATAGGTGCTTCAACTATAGTCCATACTTGGTTGATGTTTAGAGAGTCCATTTCGGATGAAAGGATTTCAGACCAGTTGTTAGAGTTCCTACTCATAACAATCTCTGAATGGGTCAAGTAAAATATCATTTACAATGATGTATGGTGTACTACCATTCACAATGACAAACCCATATTTGAGTCGTATATTACACACTCGAATTGACCTTTTGGTGAGGAGGTGTGTATCATGGTCGTGCCTCATCACTGGACACATCTGGTCGAGGATTAACTTATGGACACTCCATAGGTTAAGATAGGATACTTTATAGATCTTGAACTTCTCAAATTCAATTATCCTCTCACTATCCACTTTTAGAAGAATTTTTTTTCCTAAAAGGTAGCATACCTACTAACAAAATACCTTTTGTCAAGTAAGGTGGTAGATATAGTATCACATACTATTCTTTTAGGATAACCTATGTACTTATAAAAATCTGTTCTTGTACAAACTTATGTACATCTACTCTTTTCACATAAGTTGGGCAACCTGTCTTTTGCCTTTTTCATATCTCATATGGAGTGCTCGTAATAGATTTTTATAGTATCTAATTCATACAGTAATTTTTAAGATATATTTTTAGAAAGAGAGAATAATATTTTGTGAAGAATTTTAGTGAACACATCATATCACATATAAAGTGTCCATCTCTGGGTTGAGATATTATTAGCCTTCGAAAATCTATATATTCAAGACTTAATACCTTCCTTGCCCTAAGATGTGTGACCATCACATACTTATTTTTTGTTCTCATCAATATGAAGAATATCATTGAGTGACAGAAATATAAGACCATAATTATAAAATTTATCAGAGAGAGAGTAACTTTTACTCTTAACATTAATTTCAAATCTATGTTACAATAACGTAGGGATTGAAATAATGTTTCTGATAAATAATGGTCTACTAGTTTTTAAATAAGTAGGTTCCTACAACTTTCACAATAATGGACTATCCATTAATGCCAAAAGACAAATAGTCACCTCACTTCAGCTTTACAGGTCCTGTAACACTTTGCATAAGTGGAACCCATATAAGGTATACATACCTTAAAAATTTTAAAGCTGAAACACTCAATGAATTATTAATTTGTATCACATACAAACTATTAGCAGATGCAACTTTTGCATCCTACTACTACTTCACATTTGCAAGATAATTCTTATAATTTATTGCTCATCAATACTGTAATGATATTAGATACCTATAGTGAAGACATTCTTCACCTTCTTTTTCTCAACTATTCCTTTACATTCCATCAATTTTAAAAATATACTAAGCAGTGAATGTAATGATGCAAATGTGAATATAAGAACATAAAAAAGGACTACTCATAATGACATGTACAAGTTAGACGAGAATTTTATCTAATTGTGTCTTCCACTATTTTAATGAATTTCATAGCCCTCAAGTATGAAATTGAGGAACATTATCATGAAGTTTCTAAGTGGGGTTGAGATCCCAATTCTTCATAAAAAATTTTATGGATAGCACAACAAGCTCTTATGAGTTCAAGGGTAAGTAACTCTTTACTAATTGTATCTCATGCAACTCTCAATATAACTTTTGCCTCTAAAATATTTATAGCCTTGTAGATAGCACAACAAAATATAGTATTTTAGTTAAGTCGCACCCTTCAATTCTATATGATCATATCTGGATAATACTATCCTTATGGATAGCACAACAAGGCAGTACTACCAGATATGCCATAAGCATCACTAGGTCAACATCATACTAATCACTCTAGCAAGTCTTGTGAATAGCACAACAAACTCACTATAGTTTTTGATATACTCTATTGACTTAGTATGAGCTAAATACTATTAGCTTCATAATGCACCAAGACAATATTAAGCCAGTCCCCATAGCAAGTCTTGTGGATAGCACAACAAGCCTACTATGGTTCTTGACATAATAATAACTTAGCATGGAGGAAGACATGGGTAGTGTTCTTAACACTTCGCCATTATGACTTAATATAATTTAACCGAGGGACTTAGGTCTCAAGCACATCTTAAACATTTAATCATGCATCATACGCTATGAAATATAAATTCTTAACTACCAACATATAAGAGCATATTAAGGAAGACAAATAGTTATGGACTTTAAAAAATCATCCGAGCCACAGGATGATCTTTGGATCTAACCTTAGGTGCATCATAGATTGAACCGTCTCATAATCAATCTTAATGCGCCTATGCTCTCCACAAGCCTGGTAGTCCAGTCTTTATCACCATGAAGACTACCATGAATGTATATTTCCATCACATGGATGTTCCATAGTCCATAACAAATCAACATAGCATTTTATAATAATTATAAAATATTATAACATACTACTCATGTTATTTCAATTGCGATATCATTCAAACACATGTCAATTATGATGTTCAAAATTATGGGTATATGACCCATCTAGGGTTTTCTATTTGGGTTCAACACTTGACCCAAATATTAACTTTTAAGTTAATCAATTTTCATTCATTTAAGTTGAGTTGACCAATTCTTAGGTTAAACCTAATTCAATTAAGTTAACTCAGATTTGGTCACCCATAACTCAAACCCTAATCCAATTAGGCAAATGACAAATTTGATTAAACAAAAATAAACATAGCTTCTAATCAAGTTAGAACTATGATATTGATTTAATCTATAATCATTAAACTTTAATCTCATTAGAATAATGAATTATAGTTAAATCAATCTATCGACAAAAAAATCCTAATTGATATTTGATGCATCCTTTTTATGATCAAAATTTTTTGGCCTCATGCATACCTCGGGCAACAATCAAAATGATCGACCCACAATGGTAAGACTCCGATAACATGGTGGTCAGCCATTAGATCTTAAGTAAATGCATCAAATGCATAAACCTTAATCCTTGGCAATGTACATCCATATGTAGTATTCTAAGGCCCCCACGCATCACATGCACTAAATTTCAATTCCATCAAAAAATAGATCATAGGATCTAAATTAAACTTGTCATACAAGTCTAATATCGATCAAAAAAATTGATTTTGACATAGTTTGAACTGGATCTAATCCATATCATAAAAATAACATAAAATTTGACTGAATCTATTAAGGATGGCTCTGATACCACTATTGAATTTTGGTGAAGTAGTGGAATATAGATTTCAAAAATTTTTAACATGCATACAATGATGAAAACTAAGTTTAACAATTAAACTCATCCATCGAAACTCAAAAATCCTAAAAACCCCTTGACGATTACAATCAAATAACAAAAATATGCATATAAGGAGAAGATTAGAAGTCATATACCACTATGAAGACTACGAACTGATGATTTTGATATCTCCATAAGACTCTAAAGCAGAAGCTCTCCAACGGTGATCCACACAGGATTGATCAGGGTCCTTCCCAACTCCTTAGGTGCTGTAGCCTTCTTCGTAAGTGCGCTGTCGATAGTCCTTCGCAAGAACTCGATGCACCATTGCTTGTATGCCTTCATGACCTCCACTAGGATCTCTTTAAAAATTTTTTCCCAAAAGATCTCACCACACTCTAATCAGATTTTATGTTCAATATATGAACAATCTGATTTTAGGACAAGTATCTCATACTTTCTTTTTTCTCTTCTCCCTTCCTTTCTATTTTTCTCTCCTTTTTTTCTTTATCTTTTTCCCAAATTTTTTTTATTTTATCCTCTCATTCTCACACCCAACCATAGCTAAAAATAGCCTATAGAAACCTGATGTAGCACCCCCAATTTATAGGAAATAAGGGGCGACACCATGGGTCGCCAACTCTTGGCATCCCTTCATTCTTACACGCCTTGATTTAATTTTTAGTGTGAAAGCAATAGGTTGGCATGGAATAAAAGGTGATTCAATGGTAGAAGGACTCTTCCTCTATCAAGAAAAAATTAATACACCATCATATGATGTATGAAAAAAGGATATAACGAGAGCAATGAAGAGTCCATACCATTATGGACTCTTCCATAAACTCATCACACAAAAAGGGCATCCCTTCAAATATTTGGCATGGAGTTTCTTCCAAGAGAAGGACACTTCATCCTCTTTCACACCAACATATCCTAAAGGCCATCATATGGCACGTGGGATTTAAGAGAATGTGTGCAATGAAAGGAAGAAATCAAGAGTTCTTAACATTTAAGACTCTTCCATAAAAACACCAAAATAAGTGGCGTCACATTATGATTTGGCATTCCAATTCCTTCCAAGAGAAGGACTCTCCTTCCTCTTCCATGCCTAGAAATCCCAATGGACATCAAATGGTGCATGGGATAAAGAAACACATGGAGAATTAGGTAAGGAATTTAAGAGGAGTAAAGGAGGACTCCTCTTCTCCAATGCCAAAATAAATGGGCGTCCAAATTATTTTCATGTGAGGCTTGACATGGAGGAGGCTGGTTCCACATGGAACACTACCATAAAATCAGATAAAACCATCTAATTAATTAAATTGTTCAAACCCAATCATATTGGGTCAAGGCAACAGGACTAGGTTAGCACGAACACCTTTGCACTGAACCCAATTGAAAACTTAGATTAATTCATGTGCTAGTAATTTAATTAACCCATTAAATTTATATAAATTCAAAATAATTAGATCAAGATTAAATCTCTATTGTATGTGACCCATTGAGTTTCAAATCTAGTCAGTAGTGGATCCAAACTCTTGGTGAAACCCTAATCCGATTGGATTAGGTCAGCTCAAGAGTCTCAATCAAGTAGGACTCTTTCTAATTGATTTTAGAATTAAACTCTTTTAATTCTGTCGAATCTATAAGTCAAGATTAACATCTAGCAATGTATCATGACTATCCAAAAGATTTAAAATTTGATAAAAATATCAAAATTATTCTTCTATGGCGAGTTACCGTGTAATTCAATCCTTCAATCATGAAACATCCTGGAAAGGCTATGGGTATAGGAATATGTCAAACCCAAATACCTAACCATATGTATCTCGATCAGATAATAATGACTCAGTTAATAAACCAGTAGAAATTATTTCTACTATTTATCTCTACTCTGGCCAGAGACTTCTAGAGTCACCATCCTATGAGATCACATAGGATGTTCTCTCCTCCTACAAGGAGTGACCGATTCTTTGTTGACCACTCACAACCTCCATGCACACTTTGCCATACCCATAATATTCCACACACATCTCAAAGTGGTGTGCTAGAGAATAAACCAAAGTAAGAATCCATGTACATAAGGTACCACGATGATCTCAGATCAAAGGATCACATGCACCACTCCCATTGAAGATCCATCTGTTGACATGCTGTAAGGCTGTAGGGTTTCAGGGTGGGCATGCACAGCGAAAACATAATGGATTTCAAAATTTTAATAAAAAATTTTTAAATATTAAACCCTTAAACCAGTATCTCTTTGATGATTAATAATCATATATAACATAAATTTAAGATTAAATTTAAGTTATAGAAGAATACCTACAACACTTAATCCAAATTTCAGCATAACCTCCACCAGGCGCCCAAGTGTTCGCCCTCCAACGGTGATCCACATAGGACTATGATCAGGACACCAACTCTTTGAGAAGATTTTTCTTCTAAAATTCTCATTCTAAGAATTTTCTTGAACACCAGGATTTCAAGACCCTCTTCCTCTTTTCTAGCCTTCCTATCCCTACCTTTCTTCTCTCCTTGTCTTCCTTAATTCTCTTCCTAGACTCTTGTCCTAAAATCAAACTTGTCCTTACTATTTTTGGACTTGTACTAACAAGAGAAGAAAGAGACTAATTGGACAATAGGAAGAGGATGTTAGAAAGAAAGGAGGAATTAAAAATCTGAATGAATCCAATCCCCGGTGCACCCCCTTTAAATACTTAGCGATGGGTTACCTTCGAAAATTTTTGGCACCCCTTCCACACACCATCTCGCATCCATTAGAAAATCTCACACCTTCTGATGAATTCTCATGCCCATCTGAAAGTTTTTGACACATGACAATCATCGAGAAAAAATTCAAGAGACGCATCGTGCAGAAGGATTCTTCAGAACATTTTTCTCAATGATTCTCTGAAGCATCGCACAGCTTCCCATGGCATAATTTTTTTTCCACCACCCATCCATATAATTTTATCCATCCAATGGCCAAAAATCAAGGCACTAACATGATAATATTGTGGAAAAAAATTTAGATTAAGAAGTGGCATAACAAATGGGTTAGAATCCTTCACAAGTTGGACTCTTGGTCAGGTGCATGGATCAGGCTGACAGGATTACCAACTTCAATGAATTTCCATGATTAAACCAGAAGGAATTTTAACTTCAAAAAAAAAATTTATGCTCAAAATAAAGTTAAGAATCATCTAAAAATTTATTTTATCATGGAATATAGGATAAGCTCGAGGATGAGTCATCCCATCTCATGTTTTGTGAAAGCTATTTCTGCACACAAAAACTGCACCCATGTACAAGAAAAATTCTTGACTCATGGAAACTTGGTTTCCTGACTCTAAATTTTTGGTACATGTAGCCAAGGTCTGAACCAACTCAAACTCAAAATTGATTTGAATTAATTTGGCTTTAATTAGCTCAATCTGGAATCAATCTCAAATCTGATTCGAAACAAGGAGTTAGTTTTTTTGCAACATGTGCTAGTATGTCAATTTTGCAAACATGATCTAATCCAATTAGACCCCTGATCAATACTCTTTGTTGGTGCAGAATTTCGCCAATGCCGAAGAAGCTGGAGTCGAGGGGATCGTGGCCACCGTCGGGACCTGCAAGAAAAATCTAAACCGAAGTTGGGGATGCTCCGATAAGACCCTCCGATGCTCAAGTCAGTACTCTGCTTCAACAGAAATGGAGTACTCGAATGAAATTTTAGCAGAGTTTTGAGATAGAGTTTAGAGCTTACTGAAGAACATATCTGGGGGGTCTCTTTTATAGATGGGAGAGCGTAACTGATTGACAGCGACGTCCGTAACTGCCTGGTAGTGGGCCGTTCGGGGCCACGTGAAGTTTGTTACAGAGAGTAGTGGTGTCAGTGGGCCGTTCGGGGCCATGTGGAGTTTGTTACAGAGAGTGGAGTGGTGTTCGTTGTTGCAACTTGCGAGAGAGTGGTGGGGCCACGTAGAATTTGTTACAGAGAATAGAGTGATGTCTGTTGTCGTGACTTGCCAAAGAGTTCAGATCGGATGGCTGAAGCTCGGTTGAGATGTCTGGTGGAGCGGAATAGCTCTCTGTCTCAGCAATCTGAGAGAAGCTCAGATATTTTCAAGGTTATTGATGGGCTGTTGTTGGGTGCCTTAGGCATTGATGCTGTAGACCAAAGTCATCTGCTGTAGAAGCTCGGGCAAAAACTTTCTGTTGGAGAAGTCCGACAGGAGTCTGATTGCTAGAGAAGTCCGTCTGAAATTTATCTGATGTAGAAGCTCGTCTGAAGACTGTCCGCTGGAGAGGTCTGATTTCATGAGGAATCCAGCAGAAGGTCGACCGATAGTGGAGTTCGCAAGGCATTATGGAAGTTCGTCTGCTGGAGGAGTCTTGAGGACACTGTGGAAGGTTGACCACTGGAGGAGTCTGGAATTTAATTCTAATGTAGAAGTTCGGACGGAGTCTGGTTCTTGTAAGAGTCTGGAAGGAGGCAGCTTACTGCATAAGTAGTCCAGAAGGAGGCCGCTTACTGTAGAAGCTCGGACGAAGATCGGTTGCCATGGAAGCTCGGATGGAGACTTCTTATTGTAGAAGCTCGGATGAAGTCTGCTTGCAATAGAAGTTTGGAGTAGAAATCTGGCTGGTGGAGACCATCCGTTGTAGAAGTTCATCTGGGATCCATCCACTATAGAAGTTCAGATGGAGTCTGGCTCTTGTAGGAGCTCGGATGAAATTCGAAAGGCGGTCGACTATCGTAGAAACTTGGATGGAGTCTGGTTACTATAGAAGTCCTGCCACTGGAGAAGCTCGATTATTGATGAAGTCCGAAAGAAGTTTGGAGTAAAGTCAATCATAGCTGGAAGAAGTCTGGAAGAGATTCGAAGAATAGTCGATCACTATAGAAAATCGACTGATAGTGAAGCCCATAGAGCATTTGGGGCAGTCTGGTAGATGAATGGAGGAGCTCATTATTGGAGAAGTCCAGATGGCATGATAGGAGTTCATCCGTTAGAGGAATCTGGAGGACACTGTGGAAAGTCGACAGCTGGGGGAGTTCAGAAAGATGCCGCACAAGATCGAAAGCTGGAAGAGCCCTGGGAGGGTCGGCCTCTTACAAACTTTGACTGGGGTTATTTTATACCCAACACCAGTCCCCCTACTTTCGAGTTTGGATTCCAAATGAAGTACAAAAAAATTTTTATAGCCGAATTTGCCTCCCTCGATTTTCGTACTCGATTATTTTCAGATATTTTGGCATTTGGCATGCTAGTGCTAGAGTCTTTTCAAATCGAGACGATCTGAAAAGATTTTTTCAGAATTCTCACTGGAGCGTTGCTCTAGGTATGGTGCAATAATGATTCTGTCAGTTGTCAGCCACCTTCAGCCGCCTGCCATGATGAGTGGGACACGTGGTGGTTGTAGATTGGCCAAAGGAGATCTGCAATCATTATTACGTCAGACCCTATTGCCTATTTAAACCCGCCCCCCTCCTTCAGGGGTTTCACTTTGCCTGAGAGTTTCTTCGGTTCCTTCTTCTTCCTAAGAGTTTTGTCCTCCTCCAGCATCCCTCTCGACCTTAGGCATTCTTCGAGTCGACCCCCATCTCTGCATCTCTCGGACCAGCTTAGGTTAGTTCCAGAACCCCCTCTTTTTTTTCTTGCTATTCTTTCATTTTTCCTCCTTTGCATTCCGCCTATTCGGTTTTCCACGAGCATCCTGTTTCTTATTTTTTCCAATTTTTTTGGGATTTTTTAGGATTTTTACTTGATTCATAATGTCCTCCAACACTTCCTCCTCTAGCAGTTCTAGGAGTTCGTCCGTTCCAGTCCCATAAAATCCTAGTTCTGTAGATGAACCTCATCCGATCTTTGTACCAGACACCATTCCCAGCTCTCTGACTCCGGATGAACTCTCACTGATTAGGATTTAGTATGAAATTTCTTCGAAGTACGAGCTGGAGCTTCCTGCGCCAACTGGCCGGGTTAGTGCCCCCCAGCTGCTTTTGCTTATACCAAGAAGCTTTTCGCGCCGGGCTTCGACTTTCACTTCCACCTTTTGTTATTACTCTTTTTTGTTTCTTAAACATTTCTTTAGTTTCTGTAGCATCGAACTCCTTTAGATTTCTGATAGGATTTCTTTTCCTCTGTCGTTTAGCTGAAGTTCGGCCAATCCTTTCTTTGTTTAAAAATTTCTATACCTTCAAGCGTCATCCCTCGACAAAAGACTGGTGGTACTTCTTCTCTCAGTTCGATAGAAAGGGGTTGCTGAAAGGCGCCCCCTCTTCTATCCATAACTGGAAAGAGAGGTACTTCTACATCCGATGCCCGACCTTGGAGCTGGTATTGCCCCCCTGGGGCTCCCTGAGGGATTCTGTCCGTCGGGCTTCTAGCCTAGGACAGGATGACCTTGAAGCCTCCAATAAACTCGAGGCTTATCCAGCTCTTCTTCTCTCTGACCTCTTGAAGGAGCAACTCTTATTTAACATCGGCCTAAGCCCTCTCAACCCTGTCGGTATTTTTTTTTTTAGTCATTCGCTATTTCCCCTTTCTTCTTGTTCTTTTTCTAAGCTGTGCCGATCTTCTTTCATTGTAGATATGGATGCAGACGCAGCTCGAATGCTAGCCAAGGGTCTCAAGGTCCACAAAAGGAAAGGCGCTGTGACTTCTGGGTCGGCGAAGAAGGCAAAGGTAGGGGAGACGAGCTCGACCGTGCCTGACCAGGTGGCCATTACCGTCGACGCCCCCTCCGATGTCGAGCCCGCAGTCCCCCAAGCCTCTTCAAGAAGCCCCCCAGTCGAGGTTCCTGCTCCAAAGGCTCATCCCGAGGAGGCACCGGGGGTCGAAAGAAGGAAGAGAAAGAAGACGTTAGCCCACAAGAGCCGCAGCAACAGGGCTGCCATCGAGGGGGCCGACGGCTCCAAAGAGGACTCGGGGGAGAATCTCTTCAACAATAGGGATTTAATAAAGAGATTGATCGATCGATGCATCCTGTCTGAGGTCGTCCACAGGATCGTCCACATCGATCCTGAACAGTGGGTCTGGCACTCTCTGGGGTCCTTTCTCGAGGTAGGTCAATTTACTTTTTTCTTCTTCTCGCTTCTTTACTTAGCTTATTCCCTAGCTTTTATATTGACTCCCTGGCCGCTCTTGCAGATTGGACACCAGCTCATCACCAACATTGAGTCGATGAATAATGCCAAGAGGGAAGCAGTCCAAGCGGAGGAAGGTCGGCTAGCCGAGGTTGCCCGCCTCAAGGAGAAGATCATCGAGGTCGTGAGTCTCCAAGGGGCACTGCAGAAGGAGGGACAAACCTTGATAGATCTGAGGGCTGCCTTGGAGGAGGAAAGAAAGAAGGCAGAGGCCGAGGTCTCCGAGCTGAAGGTGTAGATCCCAACCCTGGTCTCGAAGGCAAGGGTCCGAGGAGTGGAGGAGTTCAATACCTCATCCGAGATGAGGGATCTGAAGGTCCAGTTCGGCCAGGCCGCCTTCATCAAGGGCTTCGAGCTTTGCCAGGAGAAGGTGGTCGGGAAATTTTCTGAACTGGACCTCGGCTTTCTGGATGAGGCATCCGATGATGAAGCCGGACCTTCTGAAGTCATTGCCGATCTTCCTCCAGTCGGGACTTCCTCGACTACCGCGGCAGCCGCGACCGACCTTTCGGGGGTGCCGAGCTCCTCCACTTCTACCCCTGAGGTCTGAAACCTCTAATTTTATATTATTATTATTATTTTTTTTGTTGTAACTTTTTCTCGTTCTCTTGTACTTAAGAACTATTTAATCAATGAAATTAGATTCTTCTTTACAAAGAGCTCCTTTTTCTTCTCTTTTATTTTCTTGCATTGATTTGTGTTGTGACGCTCTTGTCTCCCAACAACAGTGCCCTGCTGAAGCTCTTCCCCTGCCGTAGGAGATCCCTTTGAAGTCGATGATCCGGGATCTGAGAAGGGAAGTTCGTCATCTAACGAAAAAATCAAAGAAGCTGGATGACGAACTTCACCGACTGAGGAAGAGCCATTCGAAAGCCACCGCGGAGGTTACTCGCCTTCGGAACCTCCACAAAAAAGGCTTCATGGACTACACCCAGAAGAAGGCTGACTTCGTGAAGGAGCTTGAGGAACTCCAAAAATGCACCAGCGATCGATCTTGGACTCAGGCTTCCAAGATCAGCTCCCTTGAGGTCGAGCTGGCGACTGCACGGGAGAAGATCGGTCAGTTGGAAGGGAGCTCATCCTGGCTTACAACCCAGGCTGACCACGATCGAGACTGGTCAAAGAAATTCTTCAACCTCTAGAAGTAGTTGCAGGACATCGAGGCGAACTACAATGCCTACCGAGTTGGCTGGTGCGGGTAAGTAGACGACTACCGAAGGAGGCTCAAGATGCTGACAGACGAGATCGCCTGCCTCCAAAGGCAGTTGTCCGAGAGAGCCCAGGCCGTTTCGATACAAGGTGCCGACGAGCTCCGCTCCTTGAGGGGGACCATGGAAGAACTATCCATGGCCCTTGGGCAGGAGAAGGCCAAACTGCAGCGGCTGAAGATTTAGCTGGCCTACGAGCAATAGGCAGTCAAAGATGTCGAGGTGGAGTTCGAGGTTCTGAGGAAGAGGCTTCGGGAGTCAGAGGGCAAAAGCCGGCGGTTCCACCAAATGTATCGGGAGATGCTTTTAAGAAAGAAGGAACTGAAAGAAGAAGTTGAGAACTTAAAGCAATTCCTGACAATGGCTGAAACTGAGAGTCTGAAATCTGAAGAAGCCGAGCTTCCTTAGAGCTTTTTTACCTTTTATTCTATGTATTCTTTTCTTTTCTAGTTGTTTCTTTTTTTTTTGGCCTTCAAAGATTTTTGTAATGCATTCTTTACTAATGAAATAAAATAAAATTTTCTCATCATCTTGTATACTATTGCTCTGAGTTGTCGCTTACCGAACTTCTCTTGTCTTTTATCTTGTTTGATGTCGATGTTGTTTGAAGGTTCTTGATCATCGCTGTGTTGACTCGCCCTTTTTGTTCATGACCGAGGATCTTTTCGAGGTCATTCAAGTTTAATGCTTTCTCTCGGTGTTTGAGCTTGGGGTTCAAACTTCTTGTTACTTTGAGGAAGTCTATTTTCTTCCTCGTTGAGATGAGGTCCCTTGAGTCTTAGGCGTAGTTCATTTTTTTTTCTTTTTTTTTCCCTGGTGTAGCTCGTCGCTTTTTCTTTTTCTCTCCCCCTTTCTTTATGTTCGGGCAAGGGTTTTTCCTCCACTTCTAACGGGATTGTAGGGGTGTAGAGGAGTTGCTGAGGGGCTTATCCCCTCATCCAGTCTCAAACGATCAGATCTTCATTTGTGTCAGGATGAGGTTCTCCTCCTGTTCTCGACACAATCAATTTCAGCTCATGTTAGGACGAGGTTTTCCTCCTGTTCCTAACAGGACTGTGGGGGCACATAAGGGCCATTGCAAGGGCTTCTCCCCCCATCCAGTCTCCGAATAATCAGGCCTTCGACCTTACTCATGTTAGGACGAGATTCTCTTCCTGTTCTTAACATGACTGTGGGGGCGCATAAGGGCTGTTGCAAGGGCCTCTCCCCCTATTCGATCTCTAAATAACTGGATTTTCAACCTTGCTCATGTTAGGATGAGGTTCTCTTCCTGTTCCTAACATGGCTGTGGGGGCGCATAAGGGCCGTTGCGAGGACCTCTCCCCCCATCCAGTCTCTAAATAATCGGGCATTCGACCTTGCTCATGTTAGGATGAGGTTCTCCTCTTGTTCCTAACAGAGCTGTGAGGGTGCATAAGGGCCATTGCAAGGGCCTCTCCCCCCATCCAGTCTCTAAATAACTGGGCCTTCCACCTTGCTCATGTTAGGATGAGGTTCTCCTCCTGTTCCTAATATGGCTGTGGGGGCGCATAAGGGCCGTTGCAAGGGCCTCTCCCCCCATCCGGTCTCTAAATAATCAGACCTTCGACCTTGCTCATGTTAGGATGAGGTTCTCCTCTTGTTCCTAACATGGCTGTGGGGGCGCATAAGGGCCGTTCCAAGGGCCTCTCCCCCCATCCGATCTCTAAATAATCGGGCCTTCATTTGTGTCAGGATGAGGTTCTCCTCTTGTTCCTGACACGCTTAATTTTGATTGTCTGAAGGAGCTACTCCCTGTCATTATAAGCTCATGCCAAAAGAAAAGATATGTGAATATGAAACTTTTATTTAAGGCAAAGTTATCGGTAATACATTTGTAAATTTTTTAAATTCCATGATCGTGGGAGGTCTGCTCCTTCGAGCTCTTTTAGATAGTATGTTTCGGGCCGGACTACCTCTCTGACTTCATACGGGCCTTCCCAGTTAGGGGCAAGTTTCTCTTGGTTCTGAGGTTGTGAAATAATGGCTCGTCGAAGTACTGTCCCCCGCTCTGAAGGCTTTGCTCTTGACCCGAGAGTTATAGTAGCGGGCTGCTTTCTACTTGTAGGCTACCATCCGAACTTGAGCTGTCTCTTGCTTTTCTTCTAACAAGTCGAGGTTGGCCTTGAGATCTTGTGAGTTGCGCTGCTCGTCGAATGCCACGACTCGCACCGATGGAAGCTTGAGTTTGATCGGGATCACAGCTTCTGTTCCAAAGGCTAAGGCAAAGGAGGTCTCCCTTGTGGATAGTCTTTGGGTAGTTCGATATGCCCACAACACATGATAAAGCTCATTTGCCCAAGTTTTTTTTGCCTTTTCCAGTCTCGCCTTGATTCCTTGCAACAAAGTCCTGTTAGTAACCTCGGCTTCACCGTTTGCCTGCGGATGGGCTACTGACGTGAAGTTATGGGAGATATTTAAGTCCTCACAAAATTTAGCAAATCTTGCTCCAGCAAATTGTTGCCCATTATCAGTAATGAGAGTTCTGGGTAAGCTGAACCTACAGACAATTGACTTTCAAACGAAGTCCTGCACTTTAGCTTATGTAATTTTCGCCAAAGGTTCAACTTTGACCCACTTGGTGAAATAGTCAATTGCCACCAGGAGGAACTTCCGCTGTTCGGATGCCATGAGAAAAGGTCTGAGGATATCCATCCCCCATTGTGCAAACGGCCATTGGGCACTTAAGAGTGTAAGTTCGGAGGTGGATTGTTTTTGGATATTCACATACCTCTGACACCGATCACACCTTCTGACATATTCGATGGAGTCATGGCACATTGTAGGCCAGTAATAACCTTATCAGAGCAGCTTGTGGGATAAAGATCTGGCCCCCAGGTGACTTCCGCAGACTCCTTCATGTACCTCCCACAAGGTGAAGTCGGCTTCAGAAAGCTGGAGATATTTTAGGAGGGACAAAGAGTATGACCTCTTGTATAGTTTGCCTTCATAAAGGATATATCAGAAGGCCTGGTTCCTAAGCTTTCGAGCTTCTTTTGCATTCTGAGGAAGAATCCCATCCTTGAGGTATGCAACCAGTGGGTCAATCCAGCTAGGTTCATGGCTGATCTCCATCACAAGCTGCAGTTCTTCTGTACTTGGACACTTCAAAACTTTGAAAAAGACTTTCTTGGGTAGTTCAGCTGGAGCCAGTGTAGCCAACTTGGAGAGAAGATCGGCCCTGGTATTTTCTGCTCTTGGAATCTGCCTGATATCAAAGTTGCCAAAGGCGGGGATGATTTCTTTTACCTTTTCGAGATACTTGGCCATACTGTCCTCTCGAGCTTTATAGTTTCCGCTGACTTGTTCCACTACCAATTAGGAGTTGCTGTAGACTTAGAGCCGATCTACTTCTAACTCTTTGGCGATCCTCAGTCCTACAATTAGAGCTTCATATTTTGCTCCGTTATTTATCACAGAAAATTCGAAGCGTAGTGCATACTCTACGATAATTCCTTTCAGATTGACCAAGATCAGGCCCGTACCTGCGCCTGACATGTTGGAGGAACCATCCATGTAGAGAGCCCAAAAACCATCAGGGAGATCTGTTCTTTCTTCAGGGGAGTTCGGCTGGAGCCCTGGGTTGTCAGCTTCACCTCGTTCAAGTTCGGCCTCTTTCAAAATAGTACATTCCACTATGAAGTCCGCTAATATCTGGGCTTTTATCATCGGTCGAGGTCGATAGTTGATGTCAAATTCTGTGAGCTCGACTGTCCATTTTGCTATCCTTCCGAAAGCATCCGCTCGATGCAGAACCGCCTTAATCGGTCGGTCAGTGAGCAGTGTTATGATGTGCCCTTGAAAGTAAGATCAGAGCCTTCGAGCTGCAATCAACAAGGCGTAAGTTAGTTTCTCTAACTTAGTATACCTAGTTTTGGCATCTCTCAATGCTCGACTTATGTAGTAGATCGACCATTGAATTTTTGCTTCTTCCTTAACCAAAACTGCTACGAGAGCCACAGGGGAGACCGTCAGGTACAAAAACAACTCCTCTCCAAGTTTGGGCTTTGTCAATAGCGGAGGTGAGCCAAGGTAGCTCTTTAATTCTTCGAATACTTGCTGACATTCAGTGGTCCAACAGAAGTTCTTCGACTGCTTGAGAGTGTGAAAGAAAGGTAGGCACCGTTCGACCGACCTTGAGACAAAGCGATTCAGAGCTGCTACTCTCCCAATAAGGTGCTGAACTTCCTTTATTGACTTCAGGGCGGTCATTTCTTGGATGGCATGAATCTTTTTTGGATTTGCTTTGATCCCGCACCCCGATACCATAAAGTCCAAGAATTTCTCTGAGGTCACTCCAAAAGTGTACTTGGCTGGGTTCAGCTTCATCTTGTATTTTTGGAGGGCACTGAAGGTCTCCTCAAGGTCGGCGACGTGGTTCATTGAGGATTTGCTTTATACAAGCATGTCGTCCACGTAAACCTCCATGTTGCGGCCAATCTGCTCTTTGAAGATCTTGTTCACCAGCCATTGATAGGTCGCCCCTGCATTTTTGAGGCCAAAAGGCATGATCCTGTAACAATAAAAATCACGGTTAGTAATAAAAGCAATTTTTTCTTCATCCTTCGGTGCCATCCTGATTTGATTGTAGTCGGAAAATGCATCCATGAAAGTGAGAAGCTCATGGCCTGAGCATCCACTAATTGATCAATTCTGGGCAGAGAGTAATTGTCCTTCGGGCAGGCTTTGTTCAGCTTTTTGAAGTCTATACACATCCTCCACTTGCCGTTCGCCTTCTTGACAAGAACCACATTGGAGACCCAGTTTGGATAGTTGACTTCTCTGATGAACCCGGCTTTCAGGAGTTTATCAACTTCCTCAGCTATTGCTTTCTCCCTTTCCGATGCATGACCTCAAATTTTTTCCTTCATCAGCCAATGTTTGGGATCAACAGCTAGACGGTGTTCCATAACTTCGGCATCAATCCTTGGCATGTCTGTCGGAACCCAAGTGAAAACATCCACATTCTTTTGTAGAAAATTGATGAGCTGTGTCTGTAACTCATCTCTCAGGTTGGAGCCGATCTTCACCACATGCTCCTCATTCTCATCGTTCAAAGAAATTGAGACAAGATCTTCAATCGACTCACCTCGTTCTTCGGCAAGATCGTCGTAGGTGTCTAATCCATCAATCGGACAGGGATCAGACTGACCATTTCTTTGTAGGGCTATGTTATAGTAGTGTCTCGCCAGGACTTGATCTCCTCTGACCTCTCCGACCTCTTGGCTAGTAAGAAATTTCAATTTCAAATGGTAGGTTGATACCACAGCTTGGAGGGCATTGAGGTCAGGTCGGCCGAGTATTGCGTTGTAAGCAGACAGTGCCCTTACTACCAAAAAATCCACTTACGCTCTAGATTGTTTTGGATACCGACCTGCAACTACGGTTAAAGTTATTACTCCTTCCACCGGCACAGCATCGCTAGTGAACCCCACCAACGGAGAGCTTATCGGCCCTAATCGATCATCCAAAATGGACATTTTTGAGAATGCATCGTAAAATAAAATATCGGTAGAGCTTCTACTATCAACAAGAATGCGGCGTACATCATAGTTAGCAATATTTAAAGAAACTACAACCGCATCATTATGGAGGAATTGAATCTCCTTGGCATCTTCTTCAGTAAAGATTATAGATTCTTTAGTCCTCTGTCGCTTGGGCGGTCGATCGATCCACTGGCTACTCCCCGCCTGGGTCTTTCAGAGATGGTGTTGATGATCCCGATTGGAGGTCGATCTTCAGGCTGTTCTTCCCTTCTCGGTGGCTCTGGCTGTGGTAGGGCCCTCGATCGATCCTCCCTACCTTCAGGTCGGTGTCGGATGAATTTGTCAAGCTGATCTCGTCTGATGAGCTCCTCAATCTCATCATGGAGCTTAATACACTCCTCCGTGTCGTGGCCGTGTGATAGGATCAAGATGCTGTTGTTAAGACACCGTGATTATCAATCAAATTCCGACTTCAACAAAAATTAAAAATATATAGAAAGTAGTGAGTCAGGTCGAATCCACAGAGAAAGCAAAATTTTGATTTGAAATCTTTGATTTTACAAAAAGAAAATAAAATTTTGGAGAAAGTAATTTAAGTCGGAAATAAAAATTAAAAGTACAAAAAGTAAATCGGGTTCTAAGATCTACTAACTAGATCCTAGCATCTACTTGCAATAAAAATAAATAATAAAAATTTAAAAAGTATAAAAATAAATTGGTACTAAGATCTACTAATTAGATCCTAACATCTATGTGCAAAAAAAATAAAAGACAGAAATTTAAAGTGTAGGAAAATAAATTTTACATTAATTGAAGTTGAAATTCAAGTACAAGGAATTTAAAAAGAATAGTAAAATAAAATAAAAATAAAACTGTAACAAGGATCTGAAGTTGATCAGCCAAGCTTCGTCGAAAAGATGGTTGATGACCTCTCCATCTTTCATCGTACTCCGTAGAGCGAACCAACTTTTCTCCTTCTTTTCTTTGGGTCCCTAAATCTATCTAATTTTTTTCTCTATTTTTTTTATATTTCTACTCAATTTTTCTGCTCCCCAAAGCTTATTCCCAGACCTCCTATTTATAGATGAATTTTTCATGATATTTTGGTAGGAAAAGGAGTCCTAAAACCCTTAGAAATCATATAAATCTCTTTAGGAATATTTCTGGCCATCAGATCAGCTTCGGACCGTCTAGATCTGCTCAAAAATCAGAGTTATAATTCTTATCAGGGTCAGATCAAATGTCAGCCATCCGATCTGGGTTCTGATGAAGTTCTGGCCATCGGATCGTGCAAAAGAGTCCTTAACATAGTCGGGAGCGATAACAGCCATTGGATCACGTGATGGATTGCTTCTAGGCTGTCGGATCACGCAAAAGAGTCCTATTCAAAGTCAGCAACGAGTCTGAACCATCGGATCTGGGTCGGATTGAATCTCAGCCGTTGGATTGCAGCCAGGATCTTATTCTCACTGTGAACCATGCCTGTGGACCGTGTAACTATTCCTGTGGACCGCGCCCTGGCTCTGTGGACCGACCGACCGGTCCACCGTACACTGGAGGCTATTTTCTTTATTTTTTAGGGTATTTTAGCTCCATTTTTGCTCCGATTTACTCTTGAAAAATTGAAAAAAATATGCATTAAATTTCTCAAAAATTTTTCTTCAATTTGATGCTTAAATTATAAAATTAAATTAACATCTATTTTTTTATAAATATATCTAATTTCATTTTTTTTTTCAAAATCACTTATTTTTTAAGAAAATTCAATAAATTCATGAAATTAGGGTTTTTAAGAAGATGTTAGCACCATAAATTACCAAAAATACCTTCAATAAATATAAAAATATACTACTTATCATCATGGTCATGATGATAGAGGCAGAACTTGTTAGGGTTGTACTTTTTGGAGTGTGTGCGTATCCTTTCCGGCCTTGGCAGCTGCTCCCTGACCTCCATCAGCACTTGGGCTTTTGGAGCATTGAGAGGGGTGTAGCTGTGGAATCTTCCTGGGAGAGAGCTCCATCGAACCCTGTGGTCCGGGCTCCTCTGCCTATGAGCTCGGGGAGGAGTTCGGACATGCTTGTATCCAGGGAGAGTTCGAGAACATGGCCGAGCTTCACTCAGTCTTTTTTCAGCTGTGGGCTTGCTGGAGTCACCCACCTGCCGCTCCTTCGCGACCTCCTCATCCTTCAGCTTGAAGGCTTTCTCTGCTCGGGCATATCCTTTGGCCCGAGCCAGCAAATCAGTGAAGTCCCTGGGATACTTCTTTTTTAGAAAAAATAGAAGATCATTCTTTTGAAGACTGCTCTTCAGGGCGGCCATTGCAACTGATTGATCCAAGTTTCAGACCTCCAATGCGGCGGTGTTAAAATGGTTGACGTAAGTTCGGATAGATTCTCTCTCCTTTTGCTTAATGTTGATGAGGAACTCTGAACCTCTCTAGGGACGTCGACTACTGACGAAATGAGCCGCAAACTGATGGCTCATTTGATCAAAGGATAAAATAGTACCCGACTTCAGTGCCAAGTACCAATTTCTTGCTGCTCCCTTCAAGGTAGATGGGAAAGCTCGGCACAGGATGGCGTCTGGCACGCCATGGAGCAGCATCATTATCCGGAAGGCCTCTAGGTGGTCAACCGAATCCGAGGTCCCATCGTAGCTCTTAAATTGGAGGAGCTTGAAGTTCGGTGGGATTGGTTCCTACATAATCATTTGAGAGAAAAGAGGGTCAGTACAGATATCCTCACCGTAAGTAGGGGAGCATGGCAGAGCTCTTCGATCTGCCGGTTCATCTCCTGGAACCTCTGATCCAGGAGATCCTCTCAACTGCGAGTCTCGAGGGTCTTCTGGTAGAATGGAGGTAGGGACCCTCTGGAGGTGGAATCATGATCAGATAGAGGGCTCTCCGCCCTCTGCTTCTCCTTTTCGGAGAAGACAGGGTGACTGGCCCAAGTGGGCCGCCTGATCGTTGGATTCTGGAACTCCGGTGATACTCTTTCCAGCCGCATAGATACCTGCGGCTGCTGCTGCATAGCCTGTACTGCTTCGGTGAGGCCCCTGACCTACTGAACCAGCAGGTCGAACTGCTCCATGCCGACTGCCGTTGCTGGAGGAGGAAGAGCTTGGAAAACTGGAGACGAGGCCAGAGCTTGCGGATCTCGCTGAGATCTGGCCACGGAGGCTGTAGATCGCCTGGTGGATGCCTTTCGAGGAGGCATCATGTGGGGATCTGATAGGAGAAGAGGAAGAAGATGTCGAAGAAGATGATCAGAGACAGTCCCGTTGAGTACTCTTTTAAGAACAAGGGTCCTGCGAAGACACAGCACTCTTCCTCTAGCGCCAATTCTGTTGGTGCAGAATTTCACCGACGTCGGAGAAGCTGGAGTCGAGGGGATCGTGACCGCCGTCGGGACCTGTAAGGGAAGTCTAAACTAGAGTTGGAAGTGCTCCGGCAAGACCCTCCGACACTCAAGTCAGTACTCTGCTTTAACAGAAATGGAGCACTCGAATGAAATTTTAGCAGAGTTTCGAGATAGAGTTTAGAGCTTGCCGAAGAATGTATCTGGGGGTCTCTTTTATAGATGAGAGAGCATAACTGATTGACAGCGACATCTGTAACTGCCTGGTAGTGGGCCATTCGGGGCCACGCGGAGTTTGTTACAGAGAGTAGTGGTGTCAGTGGGTCGTTCGGGGCCACGTGGAGTTTGTTACGGAGAGTGGAGTGGTGTCCGTTGTCGCGACTTGCCAGAGAGTGGTGGGGCCACATGAAATTTGTTACAGAGAGTGGAGTGATATCCGTTGTCATGACTTGCCAGAGAGTTCGGACCGGACGGTTGAAGCTCGGTTGAGATGTCTGGTGGAGCGGAATAGCTTTCTGTCTCAGCAATTTGAGAGAAGCTCGAATATTTTTGAGGTTGCTGATGGGCTGTTTTGGATGGCTTAGGCATTGATGCTGTAGATCGAAGTCATCTACTGTAGAAGCTCGGGTGGGAACTTTTTGTTGGAGAAGTCTGGCAGGAGTCCAATTGCTAGAGAAGTTTGTTTGAAATTTGTCTGATGTAGAAGCTCATCTGAAGACTGTCCGCTGGAGAGGTCCAATTTCATGAGGAATCCAGCAGAAGGTCGACCGATAGTGGAGTTCGAAAGGTGTTTTGGAAGTTCGTTCGCTGAAGGAGTCTTGAGGATACTATGGAAGGTTGACCGCTGGAGGAGTCTGAAATTCAATTCTATTGTAGAAGTTCGGACGGAGTCCGATTCTTGTAGGAGTCCGGAAGGAGGCCGCTTACTACAGAAGCAGTCCGAAAGGAGGCCGCTTATTGTAGAAGCTCGGACGAAGATCGGTTGCTGTAGAAGCTCGGATGGAGACTTCTTATTGTAGAAGCTCGGATGAAGTCTTCTTGCAAGAGAAGTTTGGAGTAGAGATCCGGCTGGTGGAGCCCATCCGTTGTAGAAGTTTGTCTGGGATCCATCCACTGTAGAAGTTCGGATGGAGTCCAGCTCTTGTAGGAGCTCGGATGAAATTTGGAAGGCGGTCGACCACCGTAGAAACTTGGATAGAGTCTGGTTACTATAGAAGTTCTGTCGCTGGAGAAGCTCGATCATTGACGAAGTCTAGAAGAAGTTCGAAGTAAAGTCGATCGTGGCTGCAAGAAGTCTGGAAGAGATTCGAAGAATAGTCGACCACTGTAGAAAATCGGCTGATAGTGAAGCCCAGAGAATATTTGGGGCAGTCTGGTAGATGAATGGAGGAGCTTATTATTGGAGAAGTCCGGATGGCACGATAGAAGTTCGTTCGTTGGAGGAATCTGGAGGACACTATGGAAGGTCGACAGCTGGGGGAGTTCAGAAAGATGCCGCACAATGTCGGAAGCTGGAAGAGCCCTGGGAGTGTCGGCCTCTTACGAATTTTGGCTGGGGTTATTTTATACCTAACACCCTTTGGGTGTGATCCATTGGGTTCCACATCTAGCCAGCAATAGGTCTGAGTTCAAGTCAATTTGATCTGATTAGAATTTAATCTCACCGATCTAGATCCAATCAAGCTAACCCAATTTTAGTAATTAGAACTCTTTCTAATTGGTGATTGAATTAAACTTTTTAATTTGATCAAACCTATAAGACAAGATTGATGTCTAGCAATGTATCATGTCTATTTAGAAGATATGAAATTTTTGATGAAAATATTAAAAATACCCTTCAGTGGAAAGTTACCATGTAATTTGATCCTGCGATCTCCCTGCACCCCGAATATGACTATGGATATAGGATGATTCAAATCCAATATCAAACTCATATTTTTCTCAATCTTATATGATGATTTAATTAATAAAATATTAAATTTTTTTTTTAATTTTCATTCTGCTTTGATTAAAGACTTCCTGAATCATCAATCGATCAGAGCAAATAGGATGCGATCTCCTCTTACCAGGAGTAATCGATTCTATGTTGACCTACTCACAATCTCTATACACATTCTACCATATCTATATTGGGAATAGTGTCCCAAAGTCAATCGTCAGCCTGTTGATATTTGTGCTCATTTTTGTATATATACATGAATTATGAATTAATAAAAATTATTTTGGCATTTTTCATCACAAAATATTTCATCTTCTAATAAACTCCTATGTTGTGGTGAAGTCCTTAGGACTATTTAGACTCAACAAAGGAGGATTTATCATTTAGTCCTTAAATCTGTTTGCGACCAAATGATACGTTGTTACCAAGGACGACAACGTTTATCAAGCATAGGTTGTTGTGTGCCATATAGGTTGGTTGTCCTCTTAATCAGTGAGTGTGGAGATACTGGTATGGCATACAGGTGAGATGTAAGGGTACATCTGCACTGAACGTGACCGACTCTGGAGCTATTTCTGCTGTCAAGATTTACTTCGATGAAATATGGGTATAAATATCCCTCCGACCTGAGACCGCCACGGTGACTTGCAAGCAACTCACTGCACTTAGGCACTGGACTACCTGAATTTCTAATTCAGTGACGGAAGGCTGCTGGGTGTAGTCAAGTACTTGACTTATCGATGCGTGTGTCAAGATGGGATTGATCACTCCAGTTTAGGAGCTGTGTACAGTCGTGTTTCAATTTAGCAAAACTTTGGCCAGGGTAGTCTTTGTGAGGAGTCACAGGACTATTTGAGTTGAGCACGATTCGGATGATCTAATCAAGGTTGACAGTTTAACCCTGAGTCGCCCTAAACACAGAGGTCAAAAGGATGAATTATATAGTAACCATATTCACGTAGGTTCTGAGTGTTGCGATTGCAACCATTCGACCTATCCGATCGTCGGGTACCATTGCTAGATGGTCACTTCGATTAGTATAGGAATTGGTTCCTGTGCTACCGGCTTAGGTTCGAACCTGCGGGGTCACACACATTAGAGGTTCCTATCTGATCTGATGGCTGATGAAGAGTCCTAATGCTTGTGGACTATGAGTCCTACGTGTCTGAGACTTTGTGATCGAGAATCAGGATTCTCTGATCATGAGTCCCACGCATTTTGGGTATCGGGGTCAAGAGTCCCACTGGTTTGGGACTCTTCGATCAGGGTTACATATCGATGAATTCTGATGCCCGATTACCCATCGAATTTGGACTCAATATTTATGAGAGGTTTAATTAGTGATTTGATCGCTAATTAACTCAATTTGATGGAGTAATTATTTTTGAATCAAGTCCAATTGAATTGGATTCAGTTGGGTTTGACCCGATTAGTTTTAGAGTTGACCTAATCGTCGAGATGGTTTGGTTCCTGATTTGATCAGGGGTTGGGCTTAATAAATTCTTGATTTGATTAGGATTTTATTGAGTCTAATTAAGCCTAATTTAGTTGGGTTTAAATTAATCTAATTGGGCCAAACTTATTTGGTTCAATTAGGTTGGTTTAAATAATAAAACCACCTTGACCCATTCTCCCTGCGCCACCTCACTTCCACTGCGCCCTTTTGAATTCACGAGAAGGAAGTTCTCATAAATTTTTTCTCATGCAAAGCCCTCCTCACGCCCTACTTTAATGCACCATATGAGTGGATAAGGATGATTGGTTGGCCATTCAAATTCAAAACAAAGTTTGAATTTGAATGAGCAACCAATCTTAGCGCCTTGACCTTATCCTCTTTTAACACCCCATTTATTACACGAGAAAATATTTCTCATGAAATCACTCATGCACAAATTAAGCCACGCTCTCCTCTTCTCACACCCTTAGTGGATAGGAATAAATTGATTTCCATTTGAATTCAAAATTTAATTTGAATTCAAATGTGCAATTACTCATCTTTATCCTCTCACGTGGATAAGACGTTTGACATTATTTTAAAAGGAGGAGAAGAGTGGGACGTGTGCAAAAAAAATTTTGAAGAGAAAATCTGGGTGTGAGGAATCCTTGTGTGTAAGGTGAAGGTCTATATCCTTTCGAGAGAAAAAGAAAGAAAAGAAAAAAAAAGTGTACACAGGGTTTCAGTGAGTTCTTCAGGGTTTCAGCCTGGAGTTCGGGAAGTGAGAAGGTGAGCTATGAGTGTCGTGAGCCCACCAAATTTTAGAGAGATCTTCAACATCCTCTTAAATATGTCTACTGATAATCCAGAGTATCTAAAGAATCGATAGACATCGATCGAAGGAGTTCGATCAGCATCGATCGTCGAAAGGACTCTACAACGAGCTTGCACTCGTGAGGAGTCGATCAGATCGAGAGCTTCGTGTGGATGATCCATAGAGGCCAGACACATTGTGTGGCTGTATCACAATGATCAGACTCTTCCGATAGTGATCAGATTGCGGCGATCTACTACCCGCACAAAGGTATTATGTTCTGAACACATTACAGTAAAGTATTTACTATTCAAATTCAAATTTTAAATTTAAATGCATGCATGCTATATATTATATTTAGATCCTAGTGTAGGATAAATTCATGTTAATTAATTAGATTAATTAATATTTTCTACTGTAAAATCATAATTTTAAAAAAGTTTTAAAATTATCATTTTACCCCTGCACTGAATTTTCCCCATAAATGGTATCAGAGCGGGTTCTTAGATATGATATATATATTTGCATGCGTAGATTAAGTTATAATCTAAAAGTTTATAATTTAAAATTTAAAATTTGAAATTTAAAATTTAAAATTTAAATTTTGAAAGTTGTTCGAAATTTAAAATTCAAAAATTTGAAATTCAAAAATTGAAATTTGAATTTTTAAATTTGAAATTCGAAATTTAAAATTCAAAAATTCAAAATTCAAAATTTAAAATTCAAAATTTGAAATTTAAAATTTTAAATTCAAAAAATTTGAAATTTGAAATTTGAAATTTGTTTGAAATTTGAAATTCAAAATTTAAAATTTAAAATTTGAAATTTGAATTTTGAAATTGGTATATTAAGATATACTTGATCCAAGTAGTAAGTAATCGAATTGGGTTGGTTGCCATGGCCGTCTGGTCATAGGAGAAAAGTAGGGTTTAAAGGCCCTCTCATCCCATTCGATGAGATCTCCTATGATGGTAGGGGTGCCGCTGTAATTATATCCCATGCAGATGAAGTAGCGAAAGAAATTAATTATAAAGATTCAATTGTAAAATTTATCATGAATGTGTTAGATTAGATCTAAAAGAATATTCATGATTTTTTTTTGATTAAGTTATTTTCTGTTATGTAATTAGCAATAGGATTGCTATTTATGAAATATGCTGATCTATTTGTGAAATGAGTCAACATATTTGGTGAATAGAAAATAAAACCTTTCAAATTTGAAAATTATTTTCGAAATGCCAAATTCTGACCCATCAGCCCAAATACTTAATTAAAAGAATTAAGTGTTGTCTAGTAGGTCTAGAATTATGAATTAAGACCTAAGATAATTGCATAAACTTGTGGGTCAATGGGCTAGATAGATTAGGTCCATAATTGGGTTAGACCTAAGGTTAGCTTAAAGAAATGGATTAAATTAGAGTAATTGGTCAAATCTAATCAAAAGTTGAATTAGATTAGGTCAAGGATACTCTAGACTCAACTCTAATAGTTGTAGTTGAATGGGTCCATGTCTTTAACTAGACCAAGATGGACTTAATTCATGGCTATGCGGTGGAACCCTATTTACTAAGTTGATCAAATTAAAACTAATGAATTGATTGGTGTCTAAGGTAAGTTTGGCAGTTTGACTAGTGGTTTTTAAGCGGGAGCTACTCGCAATGATTCGATCTCTGACGAGTTAATGGCTTATCCCCACCACTGATCTCACTTACCTAGCCAACCTGGTGAATTAGGTTTTGATTAGATCACTTGGTGATTAGGGCTCACCCATGTCATTAGGTAAATCAGTGTGACTGATTTAGGTGCTCCTAATGCCGGCTTTAATTAAATCTTTTTTAATCTGACTTGGTGAAGTCAGTGGGAGGATTGAAATTGGCTGGATATTTTCTTCTCTTCGATTCTTTAATAAAATCCTCAAAAATTATTAGGTCCCTAAAAATGATTAAGTTATATTGATAACTAAATCATAGCCTCCCATTAAGTGAGTGATAATGAGTCCATTAGTTTAATAATCATTGGAGGCCCAAAGGCCTGGTGCTTATTGACTAATGAAATTATCATTCATAATATGATAATTTGGTTTGAGTCTTTCTGATGGTGGTCAGATTGGCCGGCCAAAGTCGGGCCTGATCATTTATTGATCCGATTCACCAAATCAAATCATGTTAATGGTTGGACCTAACCAGATCTTTTTAGTGGAGGCCAAAGCCTACTGATTAGGTTCTGGGGCAAAATCAATTATTAGAAGTTGTTTAGAGAAATAACTGGTTATGAACCTACCCATAGATGCACATGGGTTGACCAACCAAAGTTGGGCTTGTGTGTAGTCTGTGTGGATTCTAGTATCCACTAAGGAATTAAAGTAATTCCTCGAATTGGAGGTTGAGGCTACCAATTCATAAAAATACTGGGAGAAACTTTAGACTAAAGTCCAAGTCTTTAGTATTAATAATTTATGTACTAATATAGGTCTGGTTTTTCTTTATGCAGCTATGGCCACTACCCTTTCGCTTCGATCATTATTAGATAATGACAAGCTCATGGGACCTAATTTCGATAGCTGGTATCAAAAATTAAAAATCATCCTTGAGCATGAGTGGATCTTGTATGTAGTAATGGATCCGGCACCTGAGGAGCCAGCCCCGAATGCTAGAGGGGTGGTCCGAGACACTTACCAGAAGTGGCTCAACGATCGCACCACCGTTCGGTGCATTATGCTGACGGTAATGAATGATGAGTTCAGTCGTAGGTTCAAGAATGCCCAACCACAGGAGATGCTTCAAATGTTGAACGACTCCTTTGGCATGCCTGACGATGTTGAAAGGCACAAAACTAGTTGTGCCATTTTCAATGCTCGGATGAGGGATGGAGCCTTAGTCACTGATCATGTACTGTACATGATCGAAATGATTGAGTACCTAAGTAAACTGGGCTTTCCCCTGCACGAGCAGTTCGGAAAGGATGCGATCCTTAATTCTCTGCCCAAGTCCTACCTTCCCTTCCTTACTCATTTTCGAATGACAAAGCCTGCAGTGAACTACCACGGCTTGTTGGGGTTGCTATAGAACTTTGAGAAGGACCACCAGCTCCATAAGGAGTCGGTAAATGTTGTGGGAGGGTCTTCTTCTGGTCGTCGACCCTTTAAAAAAGAGAAGAAGAACAAGAAGAAGAAGAATAAGAAGGTGCAGCCGCATGCTGGGATGTCTGCACAGGGTCAGACCAAGAAGTGCAAGCCCGACCAGAGCCAGGCAAAGTGCTTCTTTTGCAAGAAGCAGGGGCACTGGAAGAGGAACTGTCCTCTATACATTGCCTCATTGGACCCGAACAGGCCGAAGAAGAAGCAAGGTACTTATATGATAACACCTTGCAACTTTTTCATTTGTGATACTACTGCCTGGGTATTGGATACTGGAAGCCCTTATTATATTTGCAATTCGATGCAAGGTCTACAGGTCAGTAGAAGATTTGATGAAGGTGAGAGATTCCTGAACGTTGGAGATGGAAGCAAAGTTCTAGTTCTAGTATTAGGAATCATGAACCTTGTAATCAATTCTCGAAATATAATTCTGAGTGAATGTCACTATTGTCCAAGCTTTTTATTAAATATTATTTCTGTAGGCCTTTTGGCCATAAACGGTTATCAATTTTTAATAAAAAAAATATTTGCAATATCATTTTGAATGGTGTTACAATGTTGGTTGGATAACTTAATAATGAAATTTACTTTCTATCACAACCTGTTAATGTGGTTCAAACCTCCGGTAAACGCCCTAGAATAGATAATGTGTCAGAAGTCTACCTTTGGCACTGTAGGCTAGGTCATATCAATAAAAACAGGATAAACAGGTTGGCTCAAGAAGGAATTCTTGAAGTAGGTGATTATGAATCACTTCCAACCTGTGAGTCCTGTCTTCTTGGTAAAATATCCAAGTCACCTTTTACTGGAAAAGGTAAGCGAGCCAATGAACTCTTGGCTCTGGTACATTCTGATGTATGTGGACCCATGAGCTCAAATGCAAGAGGTGGATATTTCTACTTCATAACTTTCACAGACGACCTATCGAGGTATGGGTATGTCTATTTAATGAAGCATAAGTCGGAGTCGTTTGAAATGTTCAAACTATTCCGAAATGAGGTAGAAAAACAAACTGAAAAGTGTATTAAAACTCTTCGATCTGATCGAGGAGGTGAATACCTTTCCAATGATTTTCTGACATATCTTGGGGAGAATGGGATTCTCTCTCAGTGGACACCTCCTGGAACACCACAGCATAATGGTGTGTCTGAAAGGAGGAATCAGACTTTGTTGGACATGGTTCGATCCATGATGGGGTTTGCTGGTCTACCGATCTCCCTTTGAGGATATGCGCTCGAATCGGCTTGTTACCTTCTAAATATTGTTTCGAGTAAGCTGTAACCAAAATGCCATATGAGATATGGATAGGACGTAAGCCAGTACTCTCGCACCTTAGGGTTTGGGGGTGTCCAGCTTATGTTAAACGTTTAATTACGGACAAGCTTGGACCTAGGTCTGACAAGTGTAATTTTATAGGGTACCCAAAAGAGATCAAAGGGTATTACTTCTACCTAACTGATAAGCAAAAAGTGTTTGTCAGCCTTAAGGCAATCTTTTTGAAAAAGGAGTTCCTTGGTGAAGGGACTGTTGCCTCTAAGGTCGAACTTGACGAAATTCGACAGGTGAAAAATCCGACGCAAGTTGCTGAACCTAAATCAGATTTGATTAGATCAGATCCAGAGCCCATTGTTCAAGCACCCTTAAGGTGATCTGGTAGAGTACCACGTTAACCGGACAGATACTATGGTTTCTTGGTCCGGGACGATGATCCTATCAAACTTGATGAAAATGATGAGGATCCGATCACCTACATGGATGCAATGTAGAGACCCAACTCTGAGAAATGGCTAGAGGTCATGAAATTCGAAATGGAGTCCATGAAGGTCAACGATGTGTGGACATTGGTTGACCCACCCGAAGGAGTAAAACCTATAGGGTGTAAGTGGGTCTTCAAGAGGAAGAGGGGCACAGACGGAAAGGTGGAAACCTATAAAGCCCGTCTGGTTGCCAAGAGATATCGTCAACGTTATGGTATAGACTATGACGAGGCATTTTCTCCTGTGGCAATGCTCAAATCCATTCGGATTATGCTTGCGATAGCTGCCCATCTGGACTATGAAATCTGGCAGATGGATGTGAAGACAGCTTTCCTAAACGGAGAGCTGGACGAAGAGGTGTATATGATACAACCTGAAGGATTCACATCCACAGATGAGTCTAAGGTGTGCAGACTACAGAGGTCCATTTATGGACTTAAGCAGGCATCCTGGAGTTGGAACATACATTTTGATAGGACGATCAAGATGTATGGCTTCATTAAGAACGGAGAAGAGCCCTGCATTTATAAGTGGGCTAATAGTCCAGTAGTAGTATTTCTTGTATTGTATATAGATGACATTCTCTCAATGAAGAATGATATTCCTGCATTACAGGGAATAAAGATTTGGCTGTCATCACAGTTCTCCATGAAGGATCTGGGAGAAGCTTCCTACATCCTAGGGATGAGGATCTATAGAAATAGATCTAAAAGGTTGCTTGGTTTATCCCGTCTACGTACATAGATACTATGCTGAAGAGGTTCAACATGGAGAATTTTAAGAAAGGCTATCTACCGATAGGTCATGGAATTTCTCTCTCGAAGAGGGATTGTCCGACAACACCTCAAGAGAGAGAGCGTATGGATAGGATTCTATATGCTTCGACAGTGGGATCTATCATGTACGCCATGATATGTACATGACCAGATGTGGCATACTCACTAGGGGTAGTGAGTAGATACCAATCTGATCCAGGGGAGAATCATTGGAAGGTTGTTAAAACCATCCTGAAGTATTTAAGAAATACTAAGGATCAGTGGCTTGTTTATGGTGAATTAGACTTGAGACTTATAGGATTTACAGACTCTAGTTTCCAGTCTGATCATGATGACAGTAAAAGTGTGTCGGAATTTATTTTTACCCTTTATGGTGGGGCTATCTACTGGAAGAGTTTCAAGCAGCACACAGTGGCTGATTCAGTTTGTGAGGTGGAGTATGTCGCTGCATCAGATGCTGCCAAAGAAGTGGTGTGGCTAAGGAAGTTCATCACCGAGCTCAGAGTAGCACCCTCTCTTGTTGGTCCAGTTCTACTCTACTGTGACAGCTCTGGAGCCATTGCTCAGGTGAAGGAACCCAAGGCACACCAGCGGACGAAGCATATTCTGTGCCGCTACCATCTCATCTGAAAAATTATGGATCGAGGTGACGTCGACCTTTAGAAGATCGACAGAAAGGAGAACCTGGCCGACCCATTCACTAAAGCCATTGCGGTGAAGGAGTTCGACGACTACAAGTTGAAGATGGGTATTAGATACTACACCGATTGGCTTTAGGCCAAGTGGGAGATTGTTGGGAATAGTATCCCAAAGCCAATCGTCAGTCTGTTGACGGTTGTGCTCATTTTTGTATATGTATATGAATTATGAATTAATAAAAATTATTTTGATATTTTTTATCATAAAATATTTCATCTTCTAATGAACTCCTATGTTGTGGTGAAGTCCTTAGGACTATTTAGACTCGACAAAGGAGGATTTGTCGTTTAGTCCTTAAATCTATTCGCGACCAAATGATACGTTGTTACCAAGGATGATAATATTTATCAAGCATAGGTCGTTGTGTGCCATATAGGTTGGTTGTCCTCTTAACCAATGAGTGTGGAGACACTGGTATGGCATACAAGTGAGATGTAAGGGTACATCTGCACTGAACGTGACCGACTCCGGAGCTATTTCTACTGTCAAGATTTACTCCGATGGAATATAGGTATAAATATCCCTCCGACCTGAGACCGTCACGGTGACTTGCAAGCAACTCACTGCACTTAGGCACTGGACTACTTGAATTTCTAATTTAGTGACAGAAGGCTGCTGGGTGTAGTCAAGTACTTGACTTGTCGGTGCGTATGTCAAGATGGGATTGACCACTCCAGTTTATGAGCTGTGTACAGTTGTGTTTCAATTTAGCAAAACCTTGGCCAGGGTAGTCTTTGTGAGGAGTCATAGGACTGTTTGAGTTGAGCACGATTCAGATGATCTAATCAGGGTTGACAGTTTAACCCTGAGTCATCCTAAATACAGAGGTCAAAAGGATGAATTATACAGTAACCATATTCACGTAGGTTTTGAGTATTGTGATTGTGACCATTCGACCTATCCGATCATCGGGTACCATTCTAGATGGTCACTTCGATTAGTACAGGAATTGGTTTCTGTGCTACCGACTTAGGTTCGAACCTGCGGGGTCACACACATTAGAGGTTCCTATCTGATCTGATGGCTGATGAAGAGTCCTAATGCTCATGGACTATGAGTCCTATGTGTCTGGGACTCTGTGATCGAGAATCAGGATTCTCTGATCATGAGTCCCACGCATTTTGGATACCGAGGTCAAGAGTCCCATTGGTTTGGGACTCTTCGATCAGGGTTACATATCGATGAATTCTGATGTCCGATTATCCATCGAATTTGGACTCAATATTTATGAGGTTTAATTAGTGATTTGATCATTAATTAACTTAATTTGATTGAGTAATTATTTTTGGATCAAGTCTAATTGAATTGGATTCAGTTGGGTTTGACCCGATTAGGTTAAGAGTTGACCTAATCGTCGAGATGGTTTGGTTCCTGATTTGATCAGGGGTTGGGCTTAATCAATTCCTGATTTGATTAGGATTTTATTGAGTCTAATTAAGCCTAATTTAGTTGTATTTAAATTAGTCTAATTGGGCCTAACTTATTTGGTTCAATTAGGTTGGTTTAAATAATGAAACCACCTTGACCCATTCTCCCTGCGCCACCTCACTTCCACTGCGCCCTTTTGAATTCATGAGAAAAAAGTTCTCATAAATTTTTTCTCATGCAAAGCCCTCCTCACGCCCTACTTTAATGCACCATATGAGTGGATAAGGATGATTGGTTGGCCATTCAAATTCAAAAAAAAGTTTGAATTTGAATGAGCAACCAATCTTAGCGCCTTGACCTTATCCTCTTTTAACGTCCCATTTATTACACGAGAAAATATTTCTCATGAAATCACTCACGCACAAATTAAGCCACACCCTTTTCTTCTCATGCCTTTAGTGGATAGGAATAAATTGGTTTCCATTTGAATTCAAAATTTGATTTGAATTCAAATGTGCAATTACTTATCTTTATCCTCTCACATGGGTAAGATGTTTGACATTGTTTTAAAAGGAGGAGAAGAGTGGGGCATGTGTAAGAAAAATTTTGGAGAGAAAATCTGAGTGTGAGAAATCCTTATGTGCAAGGTGAAGGTCTATATTCTTCCGAGAGAAAAAGAAAAAAAAGAAAGAAAAAGTGTACGCAGGGTTTCAGTGAGTTCTTCAAGGTTTCAGCCTGGAGTTCGAAAAGTGAGAAGGTGAGCTACGAGTGTTGTGAGCCGGAGATCTTCAACATCCTCTCAAGCATATTTGTTGATGATCGGAGCATCTAAAGAATCAGCAGATATCGATAGAAGGAGTTCGATCAGCATCGACCGTCGAAAGGGCTCTACAACGAGATAGCACTCGTGAGGAGTCGATCAGACCGAGAGCTTCGTGTGGACGATCTGCAGAGGTTTGACACACTGTGTGGCTACATCGCGATGATCAGACTCTCTCGACGATGATCAGATTGTGGTGATCTACTATCCGCATAAAGATATTATGTTTTGAACACATTACAGTAAAGTGTTTACTGTTCAAATTCGAATTTCAAATTTAAATGCATACATACTATATATCATATTTAGATCCTAGTGTAGGGTAAATTCATGTTAATTAATTAGATTAATTAATATTTTTCACTGTAAAATCATAATTTTGAAAAAGTTTTAAAATTATCATTTTACCCCTGCACTGAATTTTCTCCATAATCTAGAACACTCCATACATGACTAAGTCATGAATGAGTATGAACCAAAAAATATGGATTCATGTATACAAGGTTCTATGGTAGTCTCAGGTCAAAGGATTACATGCACAACTCCCACTATAAGAAAACATCTCTTGACAGGTAAGTAAATTTTATAAGATGTTTCTTAAGTCGGATCAATTCAGTGAACTCATTCTCTAATGAGCACCCACTTTTTTATATTAGTGCCTCACACAAGTGGCTTATGAGATCTGCCACCCTCTCTATCGAGCATACATAGAAAGTGCTAATCTATCCAGGACATTGATCTCCTACTCAATGCTCCTATGACTAGAAATATTCTAAATCAGAATTTTTAAGATTTTAGGTCTCATAGGTATGATCTCATCATAACCCTAAACTCATTTTTCTGATTTATGGAGTTCATCATAATCATTACAAAAGTAAGATGCAGCATATGATGAAAAATATCTTTTATTATTTAAAGAGTCAATACATAAGTCTGGAAGATTACAAGGAAAACCCATCAAAATACAAATTTCAATTGGCTTGTAGGGCATATTCCTTTTAATCTCCCACTTGCACTAAAACCAATCGCCCTTATATTTTATCCCCATACAATCGAGATGGCAATCGAACTGCTGCTGTGGTAGAGCCTTAATGAATGGGTCTACTATGTTATTCTTTGTTTCTACTCGTTCAATGACAACATCTTATTTTTTGATTATTTCACAAACGAGATGGAAGCGTCTTAGAATGTGCTTGGATTTATGATGAGATCTTGGTTCCTTTGCTTGAGCAACTACTCCAGTATTATCATAGTAAAGTGATACTGGATTCTTAATCTCAGGAACGACACCCAACTCAGTGATAAACTTCTTCATCCTGACAGCTTTCTTGGTGGCTTCACTTGCAGCTATATATTCTGCCTCAGTGGTTGAGTCAGCTACAATCTGTTGCTTGAAACTTTTTCAACTAATAGCTCCACCATTAAGAGTAAAGACATACCCTGAAGTGGACTTGCTATCATCTGGGTCTGATTGAAAACTAGAGTCAGAATAACCTTCTAGTTTTAAATCAGATCCTCCATATATCAGAAATATATCTTTAGTCCTTCTTAGGTACTTAAGATATTTTTCACTGCTTTCCAATGATCCTCTCCTGGATCAGCCTGAAATCTACTAACTATGCCTAAGGCATAGGCAACATCAGGCCTAGTACATAGCATAGCATATATGATCGACCTTACTACCGAAGCATAGGGAATAGAACTGATTCTATTTCTCTCTTCTGGTGTTTTAGGAGACATCCTTTTAGAGAGATGTGTGCCTTAACTCATGGGTAAATAACCTTTTTTACTTCTATCCATGCTAAATTTCTTTAGCATTTAGTCATGTACCTGGATTGGGACAAGCCTAACATCCTCTTAGATCTATCCTTATAGACTTTATACCTAGTATATAGAATGCTTCACCCAAATCCTTCATGGAAAACTTACTTGATAGCCATGTCTTGATCGATTGTAACATTGGGATATCATTCCCAATAAAAGTATGTCATCTACATATAAAACTAAAAAGACAATAGCACTCCCACTAGTCTTCTTGTATACACAAGGTTCATCCATATTTTTGATAAAACCAAACTCTTTGACTGTAACATCAAATCAGATGTTCCAACTCCTCGAGGCTTGTTTTAATCCATAAATAGATTTCTTAAGCTTGCAGACCTAATTTTCTCTCCCTTTTGAGACAAACCCTTCTGGTTGAGACATGTAAACCTCTTCCTCAAGATAACCATTAAGGAAGGTGGTCTTCATATCCATTTGCCAAATCTCATCATCATGGTATGCTGCTATTGCAAGCATAATCTGTATAGATTTGAGCATGGAAACAGATGAAAATGTTTCATCATAATCGATACCCTGTTTTTGCCTGAAATCTTTGGCTACTAATCTAGCTTTATAGGTTTCAACTTGGCCATCCGCTCCAATCTTTTTCTTATAGACCCATTTGCATCCAATAGGGGTCACACCCTCTGGTGCATCAACCAAAGTCCACACTTGGTTAGAATACATGGAGTCCATTTCGGATTTCATAGCCTCTAGCCATTTGTCTGAGTCCCTTCTCATGATGGCTTTCGTATAGGTCAAAGGTTCATCATTCTCAATGATGTGGGCTTCATTATTCTCAATAACGAACCCATACCTTATAGGTGCATTCCGCATCCTATTCGACCTTCGGAGAGGAGGTGTACTTTGTGTTTGTACTTCATTAATAGATATTTTTGGTTGAGGATCATCTTGTGCTTGCATTTGTAGGTATTGAACTTCTCTAAGTTCAATTTTCTTCCCACTGCCTCTTTCTAGGATAAATTCTTTTTTCATAAAAGTGGCATATTTACTGACAAACACCTTATGTTCAGTAGGATGGTAAAAGAGGTATCCTATACTCTCTTTAGGATAACCTACAAACAAGCATTTATCTGCCCTAGCCCTCAGCTTATGTCCAAAATTTCTTTTAACATAAGCTGGACAGCCCCATATCTTAAGATACTTAAGATTAGGCTTCTTTCCTCTTCATATCTCATATGGAGTGCTTGGCACTGATTTTGAAGGTACTCTGTTCAGGATATAGATAGTAGTTTTTAGGGCATGTCCTCAGAAAAAAATTGACAAATCTGTAAAGCACATCATGGACCACACCATATCTAATAAAGTACGATTCCTCTTTTCTGCTACACTATTTAGTTGTGGTGTATAGGGAGGGATCCATTCTGAGAGAATTCTATTTTCTTTAAGATGATCTAAAAATTTATTGGATAAGTATTCTCCTCCTCGATCTGATTGATCAAAGGATTTTAATACTTTTTTCAGTTTGTTTCTCGACCATACTTTGATACTCTTTAAATTTATCAAAGGCTTCGAATTTGTGTTTCATAAGATACACATATCCAAACCTAGATAAATCATCAGTGAATGTTATAAAATAAGAGTATCCTCCTCTGGCTTCTGTTGTCACAGGACCACATACATTAGTATGTACAAGTCCTAATAACTCACTTGTCCTTTCTCTATATCCACTAAATGGAGTCTTAGTTATTTTTTTCATAAGACAAGATTCACAAGTACCTAATGATTCATAATCATAAAGATCAAAGAACTCTTCTTTGTATAACTTGTTAATCCTTGTCTCACTTATATGACCAAGTCAACAATGTCAAAGTAAATTATTATTCAACTCTTCTCTCTTTCGCTTTTTACTTTCATTAATATAAAAAATATTATCATTAGATAGAATTAGAAGACCATTATTAATAACGCCATGATAAATAATTTTATTAGAAAAAGAAATTGAGCATCTATTACTCTTTCCATTTATTTCATAATCTCGTTGCAATAGTAACGATATAGAAATAATATTTCTAATGATCTTAGGTATATAATAACAGTTTTCTAGCTCTAAGATCTTTTCAGAAGGTAACTTTAACATATATGTCCCTACAGCCTCTGCTTGGATTGACTCTCCTCCAGCGTCGTAGAGCTCGAAGTCACCCTTCTTCAGTACTCTAATATTCTGCAGCCCCTGCAACAACTTGCAGATATGAGAACCGCAGGCGGTATCCAATACCCAAGAGTTTGAATTGGAAGAACTTAATGACAAAATTGTATGTATCTCATACATACCTTTTGGTGCATTACTTGCACCTACCTTTACAGTTGCAAGATATAACTTGTAATTTCTTTTCCAGTGTCCTACCTTACCGCAGTGAAAGCAGGTACTCTATCCGAAGACTTTCTTCCCCTTCTTCTTCATCTTGCCATCCTTAGGATTCAGTGCTTTCTTTGAACCCTTAAAACCTGACTTCTTCTTAGAGATTTTATCCACATGAAGAAGTGGAGCCTTTTCTTTCTTAATATGGCTCTTAGCTATCTTAAGCATATTTAATAGCTCAAGCAAGAAGTTATTCAGTTTGTTCATATGATAGTTCACAACAAACTAAGCGAATGATTCGGAGAGAGATTGCAGGATCAAATCCTGACTTAATTCTCCATCCATCACAAAACCAAGTTGACCCAATCTAGTGATCAGATCAATGACCTTCAGGACATGATCTTGTACGGATGATCCCTCAGTCATTCTAGCATGGAATAACTGCTTAGATATCTCATATCTAGCAGTTCTACTCTGTTCTCCATATAACTCTTTAAGATTGAGGAGTATGGATTGAGTATCCATGCTCTCATGCTGCCTCTGCAACTCCTTGCTCCTAGAGGCCAGTATGATGCAGTTAACAGTCAAACTATCATTCTTTCACATCCTGTATGTGGATACCTCCTCTTCTGTGGTATCATCCCCAACCTCTTGTGGTTCAGGGATGTCAAGAATATAGGAGAGCTTTTTCTGAGTGAGTATGATCTTTAAATTTCTCAATCAGTCTACATAATTGGGACCGATCAACTTGTTGGAATCTAAAATTTCTCACAATGATAGTGAAGATGCCATTTGTAGAATTTAATCTATAATAATTATAGAACATTACATAAGCAAACAACTCATATTGACTCATACAATTAAATAAGATCTTTAGATTTAATTGTGCCTTCCACTATTTTATCGAATATCATAATCCTCTACTATGATGAACAAGACATATTTCATATTTATCTTAGTGGGATTGAGACCCTAATTCCTTATAATGATCTTGTGTTAACACAACAAACCCTTATGAGTTCATAGGTAGGAAACTCTTTCCAATTGCATCTCATGCAATTTTCAATATTATATCTTGACCTCTAAAATATTATTAGCTTTGTGTTAATACAACAAGCTATAATATTTTAGTTAAGTTAGACCCTTCATTTCAATACAGTCAAATTCTAATATAACTGCCCTTATGTTAACACAACAAAGTAGTATATTCAAAATTACCATAAGCATCTTCTATGCACCAGGATTATGTTATATCAATCCTTATGACAAGCCTCATGTTAACACAATAAACTAGCCATAGTTCATGATATAACATTAACCTAGCATGAAGGAAGGTCCTTAATAGTGTTTTCAATATTAGGGGTTTTTAATATGAATATCGCTTAATCAAATTAGCCAGGTAAGTAAGGTGGGGGTCCCCCCATTGCTTTTCTTAGACATCAATAAATTGGCTAGGTCAGACAATAGAATCAATTAAAGAACCACCTATAGCACTTTTCTAGACATCAATTGATCAATTGATCAAGAATTGGTTAACCCATAGTTGCATATCACTACCACTTAATATAATTTTCTAATGAGGGCTTTTATCTGGTCTCATGCACATTCTAACTACATAATACCCATTTATGTATCAATATTAAAATTTTCTACATGTGCAAATGTAACATATGGACATTCATCACCCTAGGACAATCTTGCAGCATAACCCCGTTATGTTAGGACAATCTTATATCAAGACGATGAAGTGGTGAATCATATATGCATTATTTCATATTATCATATGAAAGCATAAATTATTTTATAGTATAAATCAAACTATGGATCACTTAAATATTATGGATATATGATTGAACCAAATAAGGCCGGCTCTGATACCACTATAGGGTTTCAGGGTGGGCATGCACAGTGGAAACATAATAGATTTCAAAATTTTAATAAAAAAATTTTAAATATTAAATCCTTAAACTTACATCTTTTTAATGATTAATAATCATATATAACATAAATTTAAGATTAAATTTAAGTCATAGAAGAATACCTGTAGCGCTTAATCCAAATTTTAATATAACCTCCACTAGGCGCCCAAGTGTTCGCCCTCCAACGGTGATCCACACAGGGCTATGATTAGGACACCAACTCTTTGAGAGGATTCCTCCTTCAAAATTCTCACTCTGAGAATTTTCTTGAATACCAAGATCTCAAGACCCTCTTCCTCTTTTCTAGCCTTCCTATCCCTACCTTTCTTCTCTCTTTGTCTTCCTTAATTCTCTTCCTAGACTCTTATCCTAAAATCGGACTTGTCCTTACTATTTTTGAACTTGTCCAAATAAGAGAAGGAAGAGACTAATTGGATAATAGGGAGAGGATGTTAGAAAGAAAGGAGGAATTGAAAATCTAAATGAATCCAATCCTCGGTGCACCCCCCTTTAAATACTTAGCGATGGGTTGCCTTCGGGAATTTTTTGTGCCCCTTCCACATGCCATCTCGCATCCATCAAAAAATTTCACACCTCTTGATGAATTATCATACCCATCTAAAAATTTTTGACACATGACAATCATCAAAAAAAAATCCAAGATACGCTTCGTGCAGAAGGACTCTTCAAAATATTTTTCTCGATGATTCTCTGAAGCATCGCGTAGCTTCCCATGGCATAATTTTTTTTCCACCACCCATTAATGTAATTTTATCCATCCAATGACCAAAAATCAAGGCACTAATATGATAATATCATGGAAAAAAATTTAGATTAAGAAGTGGCGTGACAAATGGGTTAGAGTCCTTCACAAGTTGGACTCTTGGTCAGGCGCATGGATCAGGCTGATAGGATTTCCAACTTCAATGAATTTCCATGATTAAACCAGAAGGAATTTTAAATTCAAAAAAATTATTTATGCTCAAAATAAAGTTAAGAATTATCCAAAAATTTATTTCATCATGAAATATAGGATAAGCTTGAGGATGAGGCATCCCATCTCATGGGATGCAAAAGCTATTTCTGGACACAAAAACTGCACCCACACACAAAAAAAATTCTTGACTTGTGGAGACTTAGTCTCCTAACTCTAAATTTTTGATACATGTAGCCAATTTCTAAACTAACTCAAACCCAAAATTAATTTGAATTAATTTGGCTTTAATTAGCCCAATCTGGAATCAATTTCAAACCCAATTCGAAACAAGGAGCTAATTTTTTTGCAACATGTGCTAGCATGTCAATTTTGCAAACATGATCTAATCCAATTAGACCCCTGATCAATACCCTTTGTGTGTAACCCATTGGGTTCCACATCTAACCAGCAATAGATTCAAGTTTAAGTCGATTTGATCTGATTAGAATTTAATCTAACCGATCTAGATCCAATCGAGCTAACCCGATTTCAGTAATTAGAACTCTTTCTAATTGGTGATTGAATTAAACTCTTTAATTTGATCAAACTCATAAGACAAGATTGATATCTAACAATGTATCGTATCTACTTGAAAGATATAAAATTTTTAATAAAAATACCAAAAATATCTTTTAGTGAAAAGTTACCGTGTAATTTGATCCTGCGATCTCCTTGCACCCAAAATATGACTCTGGATATGGAATGATGTCAAATCCAATATCATACTCATATTTCTCTCAATCTTATATGATGATTCAATTAATAAAATATTAGAAACTCTTTCTAATTTTTATTCTACTTTGAACAAAGGCTTCCTGAATCATCAATCGATCAGAGCAAGTAGGATGCGATCTTCTCTTACCAGGAGTGATCGATTTTATATTGACCTACTCATAACCTCCATACACATTCTACCATATCTAGAACACCCCATCCATGACTAAGTCATGAATGAGTATGAACCAAAAAATATGGATTCATGTATACAAGGTTCTATGGTAGTCTCAGATCAAAGGATTACATGCACAACTCTCACTATAAGAAAACATCTCTTGAAAGGTAAATAAATTTCATAAGATATTTCTTAAGTCGGATCAATTTAGTAAACTCATTCTCTAATGGGCTCCACTTTTTTGTATTAATATCTCACACAAGTGGCTTATGAGATCTGCCACCCTCTCCATCGAGCATATATAGAAATTGCTAATCTATCCAGAACATTGATCCTTTACTCAATGCTCCTATGATTAGAAATATTCTAAATCAAGATTTTTAAGATTTTAGATCTCATAGGTATGAACTCATCATAATCCTAAACCCATTTTTCTGATTTATGGAGTTCATCATAATCATTACAAAAGTAAGATGCAGCATATGATGAAAAATATCTTTTATTATTTAAAGAGTCAATATATAAGTCTGGAAGATTACAAAGAAAATCCATCAAAATATAAATTTCGATTAGCTTGTAGGGTATATTTCTTTCAAAGGCTCCATCAAATATTCTTTTACAGGTCTGTTCAGTAAAATCATTCTCTAATGAGCACCTACATCCTTGTATTAGTGTCACCATACAAGTGATTGTGAGATCAACCACTCTCTCCATTGAGCATACGTAGGATGTACCAGTCTTATCGGAGTCATCAATCTCCGACTCGATGATCTAACGATTGAAAATTTTTTAGATTGGGGCTATCAAGAGTTTAGGTCTTACTGGTATGATCTCATCATGATCCTAAAATCATTATTCTAATCTATGGGATTTATCATAATCATATAAAAATAATATAGTAAATGATAAAACATAATACCTCATATAGTTAAAATAACTAATGTCATGCCAATGAGCAGAAAGATAATAAAAAAAAATCTCTTCACATCCCCATGCAATTGGCTTGTAGGGTACTATTCTTTCACTATTTCTATAGATCTCCATTCCTAGGATGTAGGATGCTTCTTCCAAATTCTTCATGGAGAACTGTGATGATAACTATAGCTTCACACTCTACAAAGTCGGGATGTCATTTTCTAGTAACAGTATGTTATCCACATATAGCACAAGAAAAATGACTATAGAATCAGAAGCCCACTTGTAGATGCAAGGCTCTTCTTCATTCCTAACAAAGCCATACATTTTGATTACCTTATCAAAATACATGTTCCAACTCCTAGACGTTTGCTTAAGTCCATAAATAGACCTATTCGGCTTGCATACTTTCGACTCATCTATGGATGTGAACCCTTCAAGTTATATTATATACACCTCTTCTTCTAGCTCTCCATTAAGAAAAATGATTTTGACATCCATATTCCAGATCTCATAATCTAAGTGTGCAGCGATAGCAAGCATAATTCGGATGGACTTAAGCATTGCTATAGGAGAGAACGTCTCGTCATAGTCAATACCATAGTACGACGGTAACTCTTGGCAATCAAATAGGCTTTATAGGTCTCTACCTTTTCGTCCACTTCTTTTTTTTTCTTGAAAATCTATTTACATCCTATGAATTTTATCTCTTTGGGCAAATCAACAAGTGTTCATACACTATTGATCTCCATGGACTCCATCTCGGATTTCATGGCCTCAAGCCATTTCTGAGATTCGGGCTTTTGCATAGCCTCCATATAGGTGATTGGATCCTTATCATTCTCATTAAGTTCAATGAGATCACCATCTTGGATCAAAAAATTATAGCATCTGTTTGGTTGATATGGTACTCTACCAAATCTCCTTAATGGTGCCTCTACTGGCTCTGGATTCGATTCTCCAATCAAATCCAATTCTATATATGTCAATCCTTCCACCTCATAAACTTTATCAAGTTTAATTTTATAGGCAATAATTCCTTCACTAAAGAACTTCTTTTCTAAAAAGACTGTCCGGTTGCTGACAAACATCTTTTGTTCTGCAGCGAGGTAGAAGTAGTATCCTTTAATTTTCTTTGGATACCCTATGAGCAAGCATCTATCGGACTTTGATCCAAGCTTATCTGTCTTTAAACACTTGACACAAGCTGGATACCCCCAAATCCTAAGGTGTGAGAGCACCAGCTTACATCCAGCCCATATCTCTTATGGAGTTTTATTGATAGACTTGCTCGGTACCTTATCAAGATGTAGCAAGCAGTTTCTAGAGCATATCTCCAAAAGAAGATTGGCAGATTCACAAAGTCCATCAAGGATCCAATCATGTCTAATAAGATTCGATTCCTCCTTTCAGACACTCCGTTATATTGTGGTATTCCAAGAGGGATCCACTATGAGAGAATCTCATTCTCTTCTAGATATGTTAGGAACTCACTGGTGAGGTATTCACCATCTCGATCTGACCAAAGGTTCTTTATACTCTTTCCAGTCTGTTTCTCTACTTCAGCATAGAATCGTTTGAATATTTCAAATGATTTTGACTTATGCTTCATAAGATAGATATAACCATACCTTGATAGATTGTCTGTAAATGTAATGAAGTAGTAGTATCCTCCTCTAGCACTTATGTTCATAGGTCCGCATACATCAGTATGTATTAAACTTAGGACATCGTTGGCTCTTACGCCTTTTCCTTTAAAAGGTGACTTAGTCATCTTAAAAAGTAGACAGGATTCATAGGTTGGTAATAATTCATAATCATCTATCTCAAGGATATATTTCTTGATCAATCTGTCAATCCTATTCTTGTTTATATAACCAAGCCTACAATGCCAAAGGTAAGATTCACTGACATTATCTAATTTAGGATGTTTGCTAGCTGTGTACATTACATTAACAGATCGTGATATTATGTATATACTATGTTTTAATTGTCCACGCATAATTGCAGTATCATTCATGATGATATCACAAAAATCATCTTTTATTATGAACTTATAACTAAGTTTGGCCAAAAGGCCTACAAAGATGACATTCATTAGAAAAGAGGGACAATAATGATAATCATCTAACATGACACTACTGGACTCAAAGACAAGCTGCAAAGTTCTCAAGGTCAGAACTAGAACAAGGTTTCCATCTCTAATGTTAAAGAACTACTCATCCTCTTGAAACTTCCCACTTACCTGCAGTCCCTGCAATGAATTGCATATATTAATAGGACTTCTGGTATCCAATACCCAGATAGTAGTGTCACAAATAAAGAAATTATAAGGTGTTATCATATAAGTACCTTGTGAAGTAACCACTTGCTTCTTTCTCTTGTTCTTAGGTCTGTTTGGATCAAGGGTAGCTATGTAAGCAGGACAATTCCTCTTCCAATGACCCAATTGAAGGAAATTTATGATAGTGCAGAACATGCAATTAAAAAATTTTATGCAGTAGAAATAATAGATTAAATAATTTAATCTTAATTACATATATAAGATCTAATCTTAGACTACCACATCAGGATCTTTGATATGAAAAATATATGCTTTAGATCTGAAAATAAAAATTACATCAATCTCATCGATGCTGAAATTCAAGATCGAACTATTAGATCTACCATAGGAATCAAAATAAGTTAGAGATCATTACCAAATAAATTTTGATCTTGATCTCCTCTAATCTAATGGTTGGAGAGGGTGTTCCTCAGGTCACTCACAGCCACACAAAGTTGTCTGGCCTCTATAGAAAAATCCATGCGAAGACTGGCGCAGATCAGGGGCTCGGAGATGCTAGTCTGCGAACAACTTCGACAGCTGACCTCTTCCTTCTTCTACAAGCACCTTGGACACTCTAAAGTGATAGGAGATCTGGAGAAGGAAGAGAGAAGGAGGAGAAGAGACTCTAAAAATAAAAATTTTATAAGAAAATTGATCATGGGATGTCCAAGAGAGGGGTCCCCTTTTTATGGACTAGGAATTAGGACTTTCCAAGAAAGGATGCCATGAATCAACACCAAAACCTCTTTTTGGCATCAAAAAAAATTCTAAAAAAATTATAAAGATATGGAAAGGAAATCTAAAGTCTCATATCCCAAAGGATTCCTCAAGAAAAATAATAAAAAAAATAATATGACTCCAATAATATATAATATATGAAATTTTTTTTTCTTAGTCTACAACTTATCTCTAATTCGAATCGCATTCGAATTAGGTAAGAGATCATATTATAACTCATCAGCTATAGCCAACCACCCTTATTGGATCCTCTCTCATGATACCAAAAATCACAATCCAAATCCAATTAGGCATGGAGAAATTGGCGTGGATCCAGATGTGATGCAAAAGATAAGGATAGAGTCCTAGTCTGACTTGGACTCTTCATTTCTAATTCAATTCTAATTCAAATCAAAATTAGATTGAAACCACTGATAAAAATGAATCTAATCTAATTAAAAATCTAAATATCTCATTAAATTTATAACTCAATTAAGAATTAGTCAAGTCCAAATCCTGATCGAATCAGGATCAAATTTTTCTTGTAATCAGATTTGATCATATCAATCCCAATCTGAGTTGAACTGAATCTAATTCAATTAGACTTGCTCCAAAGCTCTTTACTCAATCAAATTAAGTCAATTAGTAATATAATTACTAATTAATTTTCTATAAATGATAGAGTCTCAGTCCCAGTGGGACTCTCCCACAGAGTCCTAGTCAAAGTAGGATTCTTCACTAGAGTCACAATCCAATTGGACTCTTCAGCCATCAAATCTGATCAAATATTTTAATACATGTGACCCCATAAGTTTGAATCTAAGCCAGTAGCATAGGAATAACTTTCTATACCAATCAATGTAACCATCTAGCAATGACGACCCGACGACCGGATGGGTCGAAGTGTTGCAAAGCAATCTTTTAGAACCTACTAGCGTATGGTTACCGTATAATTCATTCTTTTGATCCAAATGCTCAAGATGACTTAGGATTTAACTGTCAACCCTAATTAAGTTGACCACATTATATTTTAACCTTTCAAATCTATCTCATGGATTATCCTGACCAAGATTTTGCTAAATTAAAATACACTGATGCATATCTTCGACCAATTCAGAGGGGTCAATTCTATCTTGACTCACACACCGACTTGATAAGTACTTGACTGCACTTAGTATCCTTCTGTCACTAAGTTAAAAACTCAGATAGTCCAGTACTAAAGTATAGTGAGTTGCTTACAAGTTATCATGGTGGTCTTAGATCAGAGGGACACATACCCATATCCTTCACACGCTACTCTTGACAGCAAAGTACTCAGCACATAGTTACGTTCGATGCGAATGTACTCCTACATTTCATCTGTATGCCATAACAGTATCTCCACACTCCTTAGTTAAGAAAATAACCAACTCATATGGCACACAACGACCTACACTTGATATCGCAATCATCCTAGTAATAGCGTATCATTTGGTCGCAAACAATTTTAAGGACATAACGATAAATCCTCCTTTGTCGATTAATATATATAGTCTTAAGGACTTCATTACAATACAGGAGTTCAAAGATGGTCAATTTGTAATAAAAATATCAAATAATTTTTATTAATAAAAATTCATATATAGTTTACAAGATGAGCATAATCGTCTAACGATTGGCTTTGGGATATATTTTTCAATAATCCCACTTGGACTAAAGCCAATCGATACAGTATCGTATATCCATCTTCGATTTGTGGTCATCAAACTTCTTGATTCTGAGAGCTTTAGTAAATGGATCGATCAGGTTCTCCCTTCTATTGATCTTCTGAAGATCGAAGTCACCTCGATCCATGATCTCTCGGATAAGGTAAAACGGCACAGAATATGTTTGGTGTGCTGATGGGATCTCGATTCATTGGCTTGAGCAATTGCTCTAGTATTATCACAGTATAACAAGATATGGCCATAAATGGAGGATGCCACTCCGAGCTTGCCGATGAACTTCTGTAACCATACAGCTTCCTTCGCAGTATCGGATGCCGCGATATACTCTGCTTTGCAAACAAAGTCTGCCACAGTATTTTGCTTGAACTTTTTCAGCAGATTGCTCCATCATTTAGGATAAAAATATAATCCGATACATTCTTACTATTGGCATGGTCTAATTGAAAGCTGGAGTCGGTGAACCCCACAAGTTTCAAGTTAGTTTCACCATACACAAGCCACTGGTCCTTAGTATTTCTTAAATATTTAAGAATGATCTTTACGACCTTCCAGTAGTTTTCTTCTGGATCAGACTAGTATCTACTCACTACCCCTAATGAGTATGCCACGTCTGATCTTGTACATGTCATGGCGTACATAATAGAATCCACTACCGAAGCATATGAAACTCTACTCATACACTATCTCTCTTAAGGAGTTGTCGGATAATCTCCTTTCGAAAGAAAATTTTTTTGGTCTATTAGAAGAGAGTCTTTCTTAAAATTTTCCATGCTGAACTGTTTCAGTATAGTATCTATGTATGTTGATTGGGAGAGCCCAAGCAGTCTCTTAGATCTATCCCTATAGATCTTCATCCCTAGGATGTAGGGTGTTTCTCCTAGATCCTTCATGAAGAATTGTGACGATAGCCATACTTTTATTTCCTGTAATGCAGGGACATCATTCTCGATTAAGATAATGTCATCCACATACAACACAAGAAATACAATTATCGAACCATTTGTCCACTTATATATGTAGGATTTCTCTCCATTCCTAATGAAGCCATACGTTCTAATCACCTTATCGAAACATATATTCCAACTCTGAGATGCTTGCTTCAATCCATAAATAAATTTTTGAAGCTTGCACACCTCGAACTCATCTGTGGATATGAACCCTTTAGGTTGTATCATATACACCTCTTCGTTTAGCTCTCCATTTAGGAAAGCTGTCTTCACATCTATTTGTCAGACTTCATAGTCTAGATATGCTGCTATCACAAGCATGATTCGAATTGATTTGAGCATTGCCATAGGAGAAAATATCTCATCATAGTCAATACCATAATGCTGACGATAACCCATGACAACCAAACGGACTTTATAGGTCTTCACCTTCTTGTCTACGCCTCTCTTCATCTTGAAGATCCACTTACACCCTATGGGCTTTACCCCTTCTGGTGGATCAACTAATGTCCATACATCGTTGACCTTCATGGACTCCATTTTGGATCTCATGATTTTAAGCCATTTATCAGAGTTGGATCTTTGCATTGCATCTATGTAGGTGATTGGATCCTCATCGTTCTCATCGAGTTTGATAAGATTTTCATCCCAAACCAAGAAACCTAAGTATCTGTCTGGCTGAATCGATACTCTATCAGATCACCTTAAGGATGTTTGTTCATTGGATTTCAGGTTTGATCTCATCAAATCCGGTTCAGATTCAATCATTGGTATCGGTTCTTCTACTTGTCGAACTTCGGCAAGCTCAATTTTAGAGGCACTTATTCCTTCACTAAGGAATTTATTTTCTAAAAAATATGCCTTACTGCTGATAAACACCTTTTGTTCAGTAGGCAGGTAAAAGTAATATCCCCTTATTTTCTTGGGGTACCCTACGAAATTACACTTATCGGACTTAGGATTGAGCTTGTCAGTTTGTAATCATTTAACATAAGTTGGACACCTTCACACCCTAAAGTAAGAGAGGTTCGACCTACGTCCTGACTATATCTCATATGGTGTCTTACTAACTGACTTGCTTAGAACATTATTACGCATAAGAAAGACTGTTTCAAGTGCATATCCCCAAAAGAAGATCGACAGAGTTGCAAACCCCATCATGGATCGAACCATGTCCAACAAAATTTGATTCCTCCTTCCTGAGATGCCATTATACTGTGGTATCTCTGGAGGGATCCATTAGGAGAGAATCCCATTCTCTCCTAGATATATTAAAAATTCACTGGAAAGGTATTCACCTCCTCGGTTAGACCAAAAAATTTTAATACTTTTTTTAGTTTATTTCTCTACTTCATTATGAAACTGTTTGAATATTTCAAATGATTCGGACTTATGTTTTATCAAGTAGACATATCTATACCTAGATAGGTCATCTATGAATGTGATGAAGTAGCTATACCCTGATGGAACCAGATCTAAGATTTCAGAGTTAGATCTTGAAATCTTTTTCAAGATCAGGCAGCGGAAGACTAAAATAAATCAAAATTTATCTTATAAAATTAGAAAATCTCTAGATCTAAAATCCTATTACATGATTATTATATGATATTAAATCAAAAATTAAAATATAAAGAGCAAGAACTACATGCTGATCATATCAACATGTTTCTATACTACATCTAATGTATGTAAAATATAATAGATCAGATCTATTACCTTGTAAGTTAGACGTTCTAACTTTGCTGATCCAGGCTTGAGAATGATGTTGTGAGCTGTACATACGTCCGGCCTCTAGGACTCATCCACACGAGCCCATGAATCATGATCAGAAGTCCTGGTCCAGAAAATCAGCACAGTATGTTAGTACTGCGTTGATCCTTCTTCGATGGTCGATCAGATACCTCCTTCTTCTTGATTTGAACTCTTTCAAAGATGAGAAGTAGGAGAAGAAGTTTTATATAAGACACTCTCAGAAAACTTACAGATGGAGGAAGGAAAGAGATGAACCTAGCAACTCTAGAAGAAGATCCTCTTCTTCTTCTCTTTGCTCTAACCCAGACACCTAGTTTTGTATCTATTAGATCTCCATGCTCCAAGACTCTTTCACGTTGATTTCTGGATGCCCCAAAGGTCTTTTAATGCTCTATGTTTCACAAAAATTTCATAAAAAAATTTATTTTAAATAGAGAGATATGAAGAATCCTTGTCTAGGTCAAATACCTAGTCAAGGATTATCCAAACAAGGCAAGACAAGAGGCAGCCAACTCTTGAGCATCCCCTCCTTTTTCTATCATGGACCACCAGCAAAGGGCACATATTATGTGCCATAAAAGCTATAAAAATCTCAAAAAAAATTTGAATAAAATCAGTGCTATAAGGAAAGAATTTTGGTTTCCTAAAACTCTATCTCATAGAATTTGAAATCCAAACTAATTCCTACTTTGTCTTGATCCACAACCACATTCCATGTAAGAGAGAAAGAGAGGAAAATTTTGGGCATGAGTGAAGACCTAAGAGATAGGGTTTTGTCACACAAAATAAGACAGAGTGGGCGTGGGATAAGAGAGAGTGGGTGTGGGGGGCTAAGGTGGTGCAAGGTGGAATCCTAGTCTTACTAGGATTCAATCTATGACTTGTTCAAATTTGATTTCTCAAACCAAATCAAACCAAAACCAAATCAATCTAATTAAAATAGATCTTAACCCAATTAAGAGCTTAATTTAATCAAATTAAATTAGATTTAAATCTAATTTAATTTTTTAATCAAATTAAAAATTAGGTTGACCTAAGTCCTATTTGAACTAGGACTAGTTTTTTCTTGCACTTGGTTTATCCAATAAACCAATTTGACTTGATCCAATCAAGTTCAAACCTAATCTAATTAAATTATATTCAATTAGACTTAATCTTAACTCATTGGTTTAATCAAATTAAGCCAATTAATAATCGAATTACTAATCGATCCTCCTGCAACACTTGCACTAGGTTAAATATCAATCGTATTGATCATTTAACCCTAGAATGATTCTTAATCGTTGATCAACCATCCGATCGAATCATGAACTCTAATATGTGTGACCTCATAGGTTCAAACCTAAGCTGGTAGTATAGAAATAAATTTTTTTACCAATCGAAGTGATCATCTAGCAATGGTACCCGATGACCGAATAGGTCGAATGTGTAGAACAACATCCTTAGAACCCATGCGGATATAGTTTCCATATAATTCATCTCCTTGACCAAAATACTCATAGGATACCTCAGAGTTTAATTGTTAACTCTAATCAGGTTGTCTATATTGTATTTCAAAGTATCAAATCTATCTGATGGATTATCCTGGTCAAGGTTTTGCTAAATTGAAATACAGCGACTCATTCTTCTCCAACTCTTGGAGTGGTCAATCCCATCTCGATCATACTCTGACTTTGCAAGTACTTGACTGTGCCCAGAAGCCTTCCATCACTGAATTAGAAATTCAATTAGTCCAGTACCAAAGCACAGTGAGTTGCTTGCAAGTCATTGAGGCGATCTCAGGTCTAAGGGATACTTATACCTATATCCCATCAGAGACATTCTCGATAGCAGAATGCTCTGGAGTTGGTCACGTTCAATGATAATATATCCTTACATCTCACCTGTATGCCATACCAGTGTCTCCACACTCTTTGGTTAAGAGGATAACTAACCCATATGGCCTACAGTGACCTATGCTCGATAGAAGCTGTCGTCCTTATTAACAGCCTATCATTTGATCGTGAACAGTTTTAAGGACTAATCGATAAATCCTCTCTTTATCGAACCTAAATAGTCCTAAGAACTTCATCACAACAATGAAGTTCATTAGAAGATGAAAACTTATGATGAAAACACCAAAAATATATTTTATTTATTAACAAATCAATTTCAATACAAGGTTGCTCAACCGTCAACAGGTTGACAATTGGCTTTTGGGACATATTTCCCAACATACCCTCCTCTGGCACATGTGCTCATGGGTCCATATACATCGGTATGTATCAAACCCAGCACATCACTGGGTCGTTCACCTTTTTCAGTAAAAGGTGACTTGGTCATCTTTTCAAGCAAACAAGACTCACAGGTAGGTAACGATTCTTAATCATGTTTATCAAAAATTCTTTCCTAAGCCAACCTGTTCATCCTATTCTTGTTGATATGACCTATCTTACAATGCCAAAGGTAGGCATCTGCGACATCATCTATTCTAGGATGTTTATTTGAAATGTACATTACATTAGACCTAGATACAATATAGATACCATTGTTCCATTGTCCACGTAAAATTGTAACACTATTGAAAATGATATCACAAAAGTTTTTCTTTATTGATTTTTTATAATTTGAATTGGCTAAAAAGCCTACAAAAATAATATTTAAAAGAAAACTAGGACAGTAATGACACTCATTAAGAATAATATACTGAGACTCGAATACAAGCTTGATGATTTCTAAAGCTAGAACTGAAACTGATATTCCATCTTTAACATTCAGGAATCTCTCACCTTCTCTAAATCTCCTAGTGACTTGAAGACCCTGCAATGAATTGCAAATATGAATAGGGCTTTCAGTATCCAATACCCAGATCATTGTATCTATAAGAGAGAAGTTACAAGGTATTATCACAAAAGTACCTTGTTCAGTAACTAATTGCTTCTTCTTTTTTGGCCTGTTCGGATCAAGAAAAGCGATATACTAAGGATAATTCCTCTTCCAGTGATCCTACTTCTTGCAAAAGAAGCACTCTATCTGATTTTGATCAGCTTTGAACTTGGGTTTCTGGGACTGACCCCCAGCACCAGGCACCTTCTTATTCTTCTTCCTTTTTTCTTTCTTAAAGGACGACGACTATCCGAAGAAGATCCTCCCACTAGATTCACTGTTTCCTTGTGGAGCTGGTGATCTTTTTCAAAAGTCTGTAGCAACCCCAACAGACTATGATAGTTGACTACAGGCTTCGTCATTCTAAAATGACTGAGGAACAGTAGGTAGGACTTAGGAAGAGAGTTCAGGATCGCATCTTTTCCCAGCTGTTCATGCAAAGGAAAGTCGAGTTTGCTCAATTTTTCAATCTGCTTGATTATGTACAATACATGATCGATAACAGATACACCCTCCCTCATTTGGGCATTGAAAATGGTGTAACTAGTCTTGTGTCGCTTAACATCATCAGGAGTACCAAAGGAATCCCTCAACACTTGAAGCATTTCCTCTGGTTGAGCTTCTTCAAACTTTCGATTGAACTCTTCGTTAATGGAGGTCCGCATGATGCAACGAACCATGGTGCGATCGTTGAGCCACTTCAAATAAATATCTCAAACCGCTCCTCAAGCATTAGGAGCAGGCTCCTCAGGTGCCAGATCTGTTATCACATGAAGAATCTGCTCGTGCTCTAGGACAATCTTTAATTTTCAATACCAATTATCGAAATTCGGTCTGATAAGGTTCTCACTGTCCAACAGTGATCGGAGTGACAAGTTTGAGGCTATATCTATACACATAAAAAAAGAATAAAGCCTAATTAGTATATAAATTTATTAATTCTAAAGACTTGAACTTTAGTCTAAAGGTCCTCCTATTATTTTATACGAATTGATAGCCTCTACCTCCAATTCGAGGAATTACCTTAATTTCTTAGCAGGTACTAGAATCCACACAAACTACATATAGACCCGAGAATGGCTCGATCAACCCATATGCACCTATGGGTAAGTTCTCAACCAATTATTTCTTCAAATAACTTCTAGTATTTAATTTAATCCCAGATTTTATTTCAATAGACGATGGGCCTCCACTGAAAGTTCTGATTAGGTCAAACCATTAACATGAACCTACTCAGTGATTCTACCTAATGAGTGATCAGGCCTGAGGATGGCTTGGTCAATCCACCATCATCAGATAGTTCATTAGAGTCATCATATGATGAATGATAATTCCATCATTTAGAGAAAACATCAGACGAATGGCGCCTGCAATGTTAATCAGAAATAATGGACCCATTATCACTTACCTTAATGAGAGGCTATGATCTAGTTATCACCATAACCAGCTCATTTTAAGGACCTAATAATTTAGAAGATTTAATTGATTTAGAGAAGAGAGAAAAGAAGAAAAGATCAATCAGTAGACCATAATCCTCCCATTGATTTCACCAAGTCACTGAATCGTGTTAGATCATGCTAATTGAACTGACTCCTAGATCAGTCACACTGATCAACCTTAATGGCATGGGCTAACTTGAATCACTTAGCAATCTAATCAAAATCTAGTTCACCAAATTGGCCAGATAAGTGAGATCGGTGGGAGGGTCTGCTAAGTTTGCCTTAGACAACATCGAAATGGTCAGGTAAGCTGCTGTCAATTAAAAACCATCAGTTGAAATGTCAAATTTACCTTAGATACTAATTAGTTAACTAGTTTTGATTTGACCAACCTAATGATTCGGATTCAATCACTGAGCCACAATCAAGATCCATTTGGTCTAATCAAAGATATAGACTTGACCATCTATAACTATTGTACTAGAAAAATCCTGATTAATCTAATTCAATATTTGATTAGACTTAATCAATTTCTCTACATGGTCAATCAATTCTTTGATTCTAACCTTAGGTCTAATCCAATTAAAGAGAAGGATCTGATTTGAGCTAAACCATGCTCCATGTTTTATGCAATGTCATTAGATCTAAATCATAATTCTAGATCCAATCAGTTTGATACTTAATTCTTAATTAAGTTTTGCATCAATATGGTTAAGATTTCGAAAATAATTTTTCATATAAACTTTTTACATCAAGTCATAAAATCTTTTAGATCAAATCTAAATTTTTTATGATTTTAGATCTAAATAATTTTGACTAAACAAGATTAGATGTAACTAACTATCTTTGCAACTTGCATCACATACAACAACACCTAGGGTTTCAAGATCTAGGATTTTGTAAGAAAGTAAGTTTTCTCTTTTTATTTTCTTCTTCATGGGACCTCACAGTGGCACCCCTACATGCCATGAAGAGCACCCCATTGAATGGGAGGAGAGGATCATGAAATCCTACTTGCTCCTATGACCGGATGGCCTGGTGATTATCCAATTTGAGTACTTTGCTACTCAGAACATCTAATCTAAATAAATAATAATCAAATCTAAAAATAAACTAATTTAGATCTAATTTAAAATATAAATAATCAGATCTAATAATAAAAAATTAGATCTAAAGTCATATTAATTCATATCAAAATAATCTGGCTCTGATACCAGTTGAAAAAAATTTGCGGTAGTGCAGTACATGCAATTAAAAGTTTTATACAGTAAAAATAATAGATTAAATAATTTAATTCTAATCATATATATAAGATCTAATCTTAGACTATCATATTATAATCTTTGATATAAAAAATATATGCTTTAGATCTGAAAATAAAAATTACATCGATCTCATCGATGTTGAAATTCTAGATCTAATTATTAGATCTACCATAGGAATCAAAATAAGTTAAAGATCGTTACCAAACAAATTTTGATCTTGATCTTCTCTAATCCAATGATTGGAGAGGATGTTGCTCAGATCACTCACAGCTACACAAAATTATCTGGCCTCTATAGAAAAATCCATGCGAAGACTGGCGCAGATCAGAGGCTCAGAGATGCTAGTCTGCGAATAACTTCGATAGCTGACCTCTTTCTTCTTCTATAAGCACCTTGGACACTCCAAAGTGAAAGAATATCTGGAGGAAGAAGATAGAAGGAGGAGAAGAGGCTCTAGAAATAAAAAATCTAGAAGAAAATTGATCATGGGATGTCCAAGAGAGGGGTCCCCTTTTTATAGACTAGGAATTAGGACTTTCCAAGAAAGGATACCATGAATCAATGCCAAAAGTCTTTTTTGGCATCCCCAAAAATTCTAAAGAAATTATTAAGATATGGAGAAGAAATTTAAAATCTCACATATCAAATGATTCCTCAAGAAAAATAAGAAAAAAAATAATATGGCTCCAACAATATACCATATATGAAAAAACTCTTTTCTAGTCTGTATCTTATCTCTAATTCGGATCGCATTTGAATTAGGCAAGAGATAATATTATGACTCATCAGCTATAGCTAACCACCCTTATTGGATTCTCTCTCATGATGACAAAAATCACAATCCAAATCCAATTAGGCATGGAGAAATTGGCATGGATCCAGATGTGGTGCAAAAGCTAAGGATAGAGTCCTAGTCTGACTTAGACTCTTCATTTCTAATTCAATTCTAATCTAAATCAAATTTGGATTGAAACCACTGATAGAAATGAATCTAATTCAATTAGAAATCTAAATATCTCATTAAATTTCTAATCTAATTAAAAATTAGCCGAGTCCAAATCCTGATCGAATCAGGATTAAATTTCTCTTGTAATCGGGTTTGATCATATCAATCCCAATCTGTGTCGAACTGAATCTAATTCAATTAGACTTGTTCCAAAGCTCTTTATTTGATCAAATTAAGTAAATTAGTAATCTAATTGCTAATTAATTTTTTATAAATGGTAAAGTTTCAGTCTCAGTGGAACTCTCCCACAGAGTCCTAGTCCAAGTAGGACTCTTCACCAGAGTCACAATCCAATTAGACTCTTCAGCCATCAGATCTGATCAAATTTTCTAATACGTGTGACCCCATAGGTTCGAACCTAAGCCTGTAGCATAAGAACAACTTCTTATACCAATTGATGTAGCCATCTAGCAATGATGACTCGACGACCAGATGGGTCGAAGTGTTGCAAAGCAACCTTCTAGAACCTACTGACGTATGGTTACCGTATAATTTATCCCTTTGATCCAAATACTCAAGGTGATTTAAGTTTAACTGTCAACCCTAATTAAGTTAACCATATTATATTTTAACCTTTCAAATCTATCTCATGGATTATCCTGGTCAAGATTTTGTTAAATTAAAATACACTGATGCATATCTCCTATCAATTCAGAGGGGTCAATTCTATCTTGACTCACACACCGACTTGATAAGTACTTGACTGTACCAAATATCCTTCCGTCACTAAGTTAGAAACTCAGATAGTCTAGTACTAAAGTATAGTGAGTTGCTTACAAGTCACCATGGTGGTCTCAGGTCGGAGGGATACTTATACCCATATCCTTCACAAGCTACTCTTGACAGCAAAGTGCTTGGTACATGGTTACGTTCGATGCGAATGTACTCCTGTATTCCATCTGCATGCTATAAAAGTATCTCCATACTTTTTTATTAAGAGGATAACCAACTCATATGGCACACAATGACCTATACTTGATATCACTATCATCCTAGTAATAGCGTATCATTTGGTCGCGAACAATTTTAAGGACTTAACGATAAATCCTCCTTTATCGATTAATATATATAGTCCTAAAGACTTCATTACAATACAGGAGTTCAAAGATGTCAATTTATAATGAAAATATCAAATAATTTTTATTAATAAAAATTTATATATAGTTTACAAGATGAGCACAATCGTCTAACGATTGGTTTTAGGATACATTTTCCAACACCAGCTGCTTATAGAAGAAGCATTCTGCCTGGCTCTCATCAACTTTTGATATTTTGCTCTGCTTAAGATCGACGGTACAAAATTTTTGCACCTTTTTCTTCTTTCCTCTTCTAGAGGATCGACATTCTACAAATGATCCTTCCACTAAATTCACTAGCTCCTTTTGGAGCGGTGATCCTTCTCAAAAGTCTGTAGTAACCCTAGCAAACCATAGTAGTTCACTACAGATTTCGTCATTCTGTAATGACTAAGAAAGGATAGGTAGGACTTCAGTAGTGAATTGAGGATAGCATCTTTGCCTAACTGTTCATGCAACGAAAAGCCAAGTTTGCTAAGATGTTCAATTTGCTCAATTATGTATAGTATATGATCGATGACTGAAGCTTCCTCTTGCATATGGGCATTGAACACTGCGTAGGAGATTTTGTGTCTCTTAGCATCCTCAAAGGTACTGAAGGACTCATTTAATATTTGAATGATCTCCTCAGGCTGCGCATCTTCAAACTTATGGCTAAGCTTGTCGTTCATAGCTGTCCTCATCATGCAATGCACAGTCGTTCGATCATTGAGCCACTTCGTATAAGTGTCTCTTGCAACAGAGGAGCATTGGCAGCAGGTTTTTCAGGTGCCTCATTCGTAAGGACGTATAAAATTCTCTCATGCTCCAAGACAATCTTCAACTTTTAATACCAGCTATCAAAGTTGGATCCGGTGAGGTTGTCATATTGTCCAACAGCATATGAAGAGATAGTGTGTTGGCCATAACTGAAAGAAAAAATACAAGCATATTAGTAAATGAATTATTTTTAATTCTAAAGATATAGACTTTAGTCTAAAGATTCTCTCACTATTTTTAAGAATTAGTAGTCTTTACTTCCAACTTGAGAAATTACACTAATTCTTTAGTGGATACTAGAATCCACACAGACTGCATTCGGACCCGAGTATGGCTCGACCAATCCTAGTGCATCTATAGGTAGGTTTATAACTAATTATTTTTCTAAATAACTTCTAACAGTTAGGTTTTTCCGAAGCATCCCTTCAGCAGGCGTGTGGCACCTCCACTGAAAATCCTGATTAGGTCCAACCATTAACATGACAACACTAAGTGCATCCAACAAATGGATGTCCAGGCTAGAGTGTGGCTCGATCAATTTGAGCATTAATCTAAAAGTACATCATGATGGTCATATGATGAATGATAATTCCAATACATAATAGACACCAGGCGTGTGGTGCCTCCAATGTCTATTTGGAATATTAGACTCATTATCATGCACCTTAATAGGAGACTATGACTAAGTTATCCCATAACTCTATCATTTTATGGACCTAATAATTTAGAAGATTTGATTTTATTAGCCTGCGAATAAGAGAAGAAGTTGACCTGCAAGCTGCAAATCTTCACACTGATTTCACCAAGTCATGTAGGGGATTAGACACAAACTGGTCTAAAGACATCTAAATCAGTCACACTGATTCACCTTAATGGCATGGGTCTGTACGAATCGACTAGTGACCTAATCAAAATATAATCTACCATATTGGTTAGGTAAGTGAGATCAGTGGGAGGGATGTGCCCTTAACTCACTATAGATGTTGGGTTCCGATGGCACAGCGGAAGGGTTAGGTGTTTAAAGTTTTCATTCAAAACAATAAATGCACTGGAAGTTCTAATGCCCAGAAACTCTTGACCATAATAATCAAAGCATAATAAATATAAATTAGGATAAGAAGAATATCTGTAGCACTAATCCTAATTTTCACAAGGTGTCCAAGTGTTCGCCCTTCAATGGTGATCCACACAGAAATTGAACCAAAGACAGCGCTCCTTCTTCACCTTGCTTCAAGAGTTGTAGCCCCTAGAACTCGACTAGCCTCATACCGATCAAGTTTCTTCAAGAATCTGACCTCACCCTCTTAGAACCTCCTCTAAACTTCTGATTCTCCTTCAGATATCCAAAAGGTATATCTGATTTGATTATCCTTCGATCCTTCGATCATCCTTGCACCCTGAATATGTTCATGAGTATGGAATCATGTCAAACTCAAACACATATTCATATCGATTATCAATTAACCAATGATGACTCTAATGAAGAAGCTTAGAAATTTTTTCTAATCTCCTTCCTGCTTTTGGCCAAAAGACTTTTCTTGAGTCATCTAAGATTGAGAATACACAGGATGCGATCTCCTCTTATCAGGAGTGATTGATTCCATGTTGACTTACTCACAACATCCATACACACTCCACCATATCCAGAACACTCCGTACATATCTTAATGCCATGCCTGGGTATGAATCAAAATATAGATTCATGTGCACAAGATTCCATAGTGGTCTCAGGTCTAAAGATCACTTGCACAACTCTCACTTAGAGAACCATCTTTGACATGTAAATAAGGCTTTCATAAGATGTTCTCTTTTATCGAGTCAATTTAGTGGACTCATTTCTCAAATGAGCACCCACATCCTTATATTAATGTCTCACACAAATGGCTAGTGAGATCTATCACCCTATCCATTGAGCATACATAAGATATACTAGTCTATCCAAAATTTTGATCCCCGACTCAATGCTCCAACGATCAGGAATATTTAATATTAAGATTTTAGAATTGTTGCCCAGTGTTGGGTATAAAATACCTCCCAGCCGAAGTTCATGACGGGAATGACCCTCTGGAGATTCTACCGACTTTCGACCTTTGGCAACATCTCTCCGAACTTCTCTAGCGGTCGAGCCCCCACAACACTCCCAAGTTTTGCCGACGGATAAATCCCCACCAGCGTCGATCAGATTCTTCACGACAGACGGACTCCTACGGGAGCCGGACTTCATCGCTGACTTTGACTGCGTGAGGACTTCGTCCGGACTCCTACGGGAGCCGGACTTCGCCCCCGACGTCAATTGCAAGTGAACTTCGTCCGGACTCCTACGGGAGTCGGACTTCATCCCCGGCTTCTACTGCAGGCAGACTTCGTCCGGACTCCCACGGGAGCCGGACTTCATTCCCGACTTCAACAGCGTGAAGACTTCGTCCGGACTCCCACGGGAGCCGGACTTCATCCCTGACTTTGACTGCATGAAGACTTCATTCGGACTCCTACGGGAGCTGGACTTCGTCCCCGACTTCGACTGCGTGAAGACTTCGTCCGGACTCCCATGAGAGCCGGACTTCATCCCCGACTTCGATTGCGTGAGGACTTCGTCCAGACTCCTACGGGAGCCGGACTTCGCCCCCGACGTCAATTGCAAGTGAACTTCGTCTGGACTCCTACGGGAGCCGGACTTCATCCCCGGCTTCTACTGCAGGCTGACTTCGTCCGGACTCCCATGGGAGCCGGACTTCGTTCCTGACTTCGACTGCATGAAGACTTCATCCGGACTCCCACGGGAGCCAGACTTCGTCCCCGACTTCGACTGCGTGAAGACTTCGTCCGGACTCCCACGGGAGCCAGACTTCATCCCCGACTTCGACTGCGTGAAGACTTCGTCCGGACTCCCACTGGAGCCGAACTTCGTCCCCGACTCCGACTACAAGTGGACTTCGTCCGGACTCCCACGGGAGCTGGACTTCACCCCCGACGTCAATTGCAAGTGAACTTCATCCAGACTCCTATGGGAGCCAAACTTTGTCCCCAGCTTTTACTGTAGGCAGACTTCGTCGGGACTCCCATGGGAGTCGGACTTCGTTTCCGACTTCGACTGCGTGAAGACTTTGTCCGGACCTCTACGGGAGCCGGACTTCGCCCCCGACTCCAATTGCAGATGGCCCTCGCCTATAGTACTAACGCTCAAGGCACCCAATGGTGGACGGCCCGCCAGCAAAGTCTGAGCTCCTTCCAGATGGATAGGCACCTCTCTCCGTCAGGCACTTCAACCGAGCTTCGATCGATAGGCCTGGGCTCCCCCTGACAGGCCACAGTAACGACCACGACTCTGCTCCACTTCCTGCGATGGATTCTGTGCGGCTCCACTACTCCCCACAACAGGCCCCATGCGGCAGGCCGCAATAATGGCTACGACTCTTCTCCACTCTCTACGATGGATGCTGCGTGGCTCCACCACTCCCTGGCGAGTCACGACAACGGACGCCGCTTCACTCTCCACAACTGATTCCACATGGCGAGCCATGGTGACAGCCACGACTCCATCCTATTACTCTTCATGATAAATTTCTCCTGGCTCCGTGCGGCCCACGACTAGGCAGTTACAAACAGTCGCTATCAGTCTATCGCACCCCCCGCCTATAAAAAGGGGACCCCAGATACGTTATTCTCTAAGCCCTAATCTTTATCCCAAAACTCTGCTAAAATTTTCGTTCGAGCACTCCATTCTTGTTGAGGCAGAGAATTGACTTGAGCATCGGAGGGTCTTGCCGGAGCAACCCCACCTCTGATTTAGACTTCTTTTGTAGGTCCCAACGGCGACCGCGACTCCTTCGACTCCAGCTTCTCCGGTGCAGGCGAATTTTTGCACCAACACCCAGCTATGCAACCCAAGAGGGGGGGGGGTGAATTGGGTTTCTAAAAATTTTAAAACTTAACTTACAACTTATGAAGATTATTTAACAATAGCAAGATAAGTAAGGAGAGTGTAATTGATTCAAGGCTAATGGTTGAATGCAAGAATGCAAGAGAATAAAGAAGTTCTAAAGGAGAGCAATTTAGCACAACACAAATAAGAGGATTTATAGTGGTTCGGTGCCAACCTTGCACCTACATCCACTCCCCAAGCTCCTACTTGAGAATTCCAATCCACTAAACTGTATTCAACTTGAATACACTCATCAAAAATTCTGACTCTAGCTATCCCAAGCTAGTCCACTTATTTTCTGGGTACAAGCCAACCCAATACAATCCGATTCAAGGTTCGGATCAACCTTCCCATGTTTTGAAACCCTTCCAAAACAAAAATAATAACTCAAAGAGAGTATTACAATTAATTACACAAGAAATACAGAGGAAGCTCCTTTAATGAGTGAATCAAGCTTTAAATGCACTTTACTCAAATAGAAGAAAGCTCTTTCTGATTTTCTCAAGGTGGTTGGAGACTTGAATGAGCACTTGAGGAGTTGGTGGACTTGAATTAAAAGCTTCTTGAATGCTTTAAGTGGGCTCTTGCTTAGGATTGAAAAGAATGCTTGAAGAACCTCTTTCAAAAATCTTTTTCTTTTTCTATGTATTGATTCCCTCCTTTAAGTCCCTTTATATATCTTCAAATAATGGTGGAGAGTAATCTGGGCTGAAATAGAGCCATTAGAGCACATTAAATGAGCATTAAATGTAATTGAAATGGGTTAAAAACTAGCCATTGCGGAACTTTCCCATCACAGGGGTCGACTCATAGGGTCGACTCATGCTCATGGGTCGACTCATAGGGTCGACCTCTGTAGAACAGAACAGAAAATGACTGTTCTGTAATTTTGGCCTGCAAAGCAGTAGAGGTTGACTTATAGGATCGATTCATGCCAAGGGGTCGACTCATAGGGTCGACTCATAGAGAGTGCCAGCCAAAATTTTAGTGTGCCGCTCAGCTCTTTAAGCCATGAGTCGACTCATGGGGTCGACTCAAAAATAAAAACCTAGTTTTCTTGCAAAATATACTTTCAAAAATGTTAAAATTTTCTCCAGTAGACTGCATGTCTTTTGTTCTTGCTCTTGAGGCTTCTGAATCAGGTATTTATAAAATTATGATTTTGTCCGTGAAATGCAATTAGTTTTTTTTCAAGCCAAGATCATTAGTAATCCCCTCAAATGCTTTGTAATCATCAAAATCAATTCAAGGAGCAACAATCTCTTTCTTTTTGATGATGACAAAATACTTGAGCAAACACATATATATAAAGCATTGAACATGAATTTTAAATTTATAAAGATGTCTCACTTAAATATCATAGCCAAGTATTAGAACGAAATGCATCATAAGTAGTGTAAAGATAAATTTAAAATTTGTTATGAATTTGAAATTTGCTTATAAATTTGAAATTTGCTTATAGTTCAATCTTTAATGCTCAATCTCGATTTCGATTTTTGGATTTTTGCTCCATCTTAATCTTAATGTTTAATTTGTATTGCTCTTATTGCTTTGTTATTGCTCTTTACTTAATGTTCAATCTTTATTGCTCTTATTGCTTTGCTCAATTTCAGTCTTGATTCTCTACTCTCCCTTTTTGACAGCATCAATTGATATTCTTTACTCTCCTTTTTTTTAATATATTTTCTATTCCTTCCTTTTGATGGGATCAATTTTACTTCTTTAGCTTCCTTCTGTATTGTTTGTTTCTTTATTGCTTATTATTTTACTCCCCCTCAATATAGCAATCATAAAAGATATATCAATTTGTTTATTTAAAAGATATTGCTATTCAAGCATTTCACAATTTAAAAGTAATTCACGTTGATCACATTTAGAGATATTCATTGAAAGTCAAAGTGTATATATATATTCAAAAGATCTTTGAGTACAAAGATGTTTTAATACATAAGTGTTGACTTAGAGTACAAAAGATATGGATAGAAACTATCCAAAAGTCAAACAGTCAACATTGCATTACATGGCCTACAAGAAATATCCTAGACAAAAACTAAAGAAAAGACTGACTATACTGGATCTAGTAGAGATCATGACTAGATGGATTGGAGTCTGATGAGTCAGAGATGGGGTGAGGAGATGAAAGATCACGACCAAGGGCTCGACCTCGACCGCGTCTGCCTCTGCCACGGGTAGAGGTGCCAGCACGAGTGGAGGGGTGAGAGGATTCTGAAGGCTGTGAAGCAAAGGACTGTAGTACAAGTGATAGTCTGATGGTGTTCAGAAGGTTTAAAGCTCTCAAAACAGATTGTAGCAGTGCAGTGAACTGAGTGGAAGCATGCTCACTAGAGCCTCTGATCTCTCTCCTTAGAAAATCAAACCCACTCTCCAAGACTCCTCGCAGTCTGGCTGCCTCCGCAGATAGGTCTGAGACCTCAGTGATGTCCTCATGTGGCTATGGATGGGCTAAAGCCAGTACTTACCTTTGCAAGTCGAATACTCTGCCAGTCAGTCTCACCACACAACCCTCAAGCTGCTCGATGTGAACTGACTGATCAAAAATCATCTGGAACACAGTGGAGATGTGGGGGATCAGTGTCTGATCAGATACATCGTGAAATATTGATCCCTGAGCAAAAGCTGAAGTACCCATCTGATGAGATAGTATGGAAGCTACACGCTGAGATATCATCTCTATCTGGTCATCAACCAATCTGATCTCTGAGGGAGGTGCTCTGCTGTCCAGCTGCTGGACTGAAGTGTGCCTCCTTATAGACTCTGACGGCCCAGCCTCATGGTCAGAAACAAACTGAATATCTGGAGATACAGCCCTGTGATCATGGAGAGGTGATGATGGTCCTTCCTCCTCAGCTCTGTCCTCAGCTCTCTCTTCCACATTTTTTGTCCAACCATCATCAGTCTTGGAAAATTCCATGCGGTGCAGAGTATGACGGTTGATAGTGTCGGAGTGAGAAAGTCTAGCTACTGCCTCCCCCTCAAAGCTAACTCCAAACCTCCTGAATACAAAAGTGAGAGCCATACCGAAAGGCAAATGTGCCTTGGACCTATTCAGGAGCTCTCTCATAGCTTCAATCATCAATGCCGGGAGGTTCAGGGGGGTTTGAGTAATAACATGATACATAATGCAGATATCCCGATCAGAGAGGAGATCATGTCTACCACTTCTAGGGAAGAATAACTTAGTTACCATTTGGTGTAGTAGCCTCATCTCAATGGAAAGGATCTTGACCTCTAATTTGTTTAGGCTTCCCGTGAAGGTTCTTCCTAGAATTACATTTATTCCCTCCTCCTTAACTGGGAGTTTCATGTTTGTGTATCCCTCACAGGGTAAATGAAGAATTTCCTCCAAAAGCATAGGATCAAGGCTAATTTCTATACCCTTTAATGTGGATTTTACTGTTTCATTGCTATAGCTCAAGTTTAAATAAAATTCTCTAACAAGATCCACATAGGTATTTTCTTTAAGTGAGCAGTAGAATTCCCAACCTTGGTCCTTGATTTTTGATCTGATAGAGAACCCTTCCTTTTCAAAAAATCTGAAATCAATATTTTTGTCGGGCTCTACCTTCCTATCGGAGAGGGGTATCTTACTGGGACTAATTGAAGATCGAGATATAGCTGGAGCAGATGCAGGAGCAGGGATTGAAGTTGACGTGGTCTCGATTGCCTGTCTCTTCCGACGCACACCCTCTTCCAACCCGCGGACTGATTTTCTCCTTTGTGGAAGCTTTATTTTCGGAGCCATTTGCACAACCAGAGCTAGCAAGGATCTTAGGAGATCAAATGTGTGGAGAGATAAAAGGTTTTTAGGGGAATGATAAGGATTTTGGAGAGGAGTGCCGATCTGGAGAAGACGGGTAGAGTCTGGGGCAAGCTTGACTGGCTCAAAATGAAGAAGGAGAAAAGGGAGGAGCTGGGTTCCAAGAGGGCGATTTAGAGGGTGAGAGACGGTGGGAGAAGAGTTTTTGGGGAAGAACTTGGGTTTGAGGAAGAAGAGAAGGAGTCTTTTGGCTTGGTGGAAGGAGGAAGATGAAGAGTTGGGTCGGCTCAAGGGAGATTTTCCAACAAAAGGAAGTGCCTGAAAGATTTGGTCAAAAATTACAAGTTTACCCTAGGATCGACCCTGGGGGTCGACTCATGGCACAGAGAAATTTAGAAAAATGATGAAATAATTTCAAAAAAAATTAAAATAATAGGAGAAGAATGTATACCCAAAAATTGAATATGAGAATGATTATTTTGAGCGTTTGAGCTCAAAAGATGAGAATTAAGCTAAAAGAATTTTTGATATTGATACCTTGGAATCAGAGAGACACCTAAGCAGATGGATTAAAGATTCCTAGTTCTCTCCTAATTTCATAAAATCTATCTTCACTTAAGGCCTTGGTAAAGATGTCAGCTAATTATTTTTCAGTACAAACATAGTCAAGAATTATATCTTTATTTTGGACATGTTCTCTTATGAAATGATGCCTGATTTCAATATGTTTTGACCTAGAATGTTGAATTGGATTTTTAGTGAGATTTATAGCATTAGTGTTATCACATCTTATGGAAGTTACATTAAGTTTGATACCAAAGTCTTCGAGTTGTTGCTTAATTCACAAGATTTGAGCACAACAACTTCCGACTGCAATGTATTCAGCCTTGGCTGTAGACAGAGCTACCGAATTTTATTTCTTGCTAAACCAAGAGATTAAATTAACTTCAAGAAATTGGCAAGTTCCACTAGTACTTTTTCTATCTAATTTATATCCAGCAAAATCGGCATCTGAATATCCCATTAAATCAATTAGTGAGTCCTTAGAATACCATAATCCTAGAGTTTGTGTATCATTTAAGTATCTAAGGATTCTTTTAACTGCATTCAAGTGTGATTCTTTTGGATTTGATTGAAAGCGAGCACACAGACAAACACTAAACATGATATCAGGTCTACTTACAGTTAAATATAGTAGAGAATGAATCATGCCTCTATAAAATTTTAAATCTACACTTTTACCTTCTTCGTCCTTGTCAAGCTTACATGTTGGGCTCATGGGTGTGTCAATCAGTTTGGAGTTCTCCATTCCAAATCTCTTGAGTAATTCTCTTGTGTACTTGCTTTGGGTAATGGAGATTTTTTTCTTTATTTGTTTGATTTGGATTTCGAGGAAGAATGTAAGTTCTCCCATCATGCTCATCTCGAACTCCCCCTGCATGAGCTTTGCAAAATCTTGACAAAGAGATTCATTAGTAGACCCAAAAATAATATCATCAATATATATTTGTATAACTAATATATCATCTTGATTTCTTTTAATGAAAAGGGTTGTGTCTATATTTTCTCTTGAAAAATTATTATTAAGTACAAATTTGCTTAACCTTTCATACCAAGCCCTGGGTGCTTGTTTCAAACCATATAAAGCTTTTTGTAATCTAAAAACATGATTAGAAAAAGCGTGATTTTTAAAATCTGGAGGTTGTTCTACATAAACTTCTTCAGCAATATATCCATTTAAAAAGGCACTTTTGACATCCATTTGAAATAATTTAAATTTCATGAAGTAAGCATATGCAAGTAAAAGTCTAATTGCCTCTAATCTAGCAACAGGTGCAAAGGTCTCATCAAAATCAATTCTTTCTTCTTGGTTATAACCTTTTGCAACTAATCTTGCCTTATTTGTTATCACATTTCCATGTTCATCCAATTTATTCCTATATACCCATTTTGTGCCAATTATTGAGTAGTTTTTAGGTCTTGATACTAAGGTCCATACATTATTTCTTTCAAATTGATTAAGTTCTTCTTGCATTGCATTAATCCAATTATAATCTTTTTCAGCTTCGTCTATAGTTTTAGGTTCAAGATGAGAGACAAAAGCACAATGATTGAATGCATCTTTAAGAGAAGAACGAGTTCTTACCCCATATGTAGGATCACCAATGATTAGTTTCTTGGGGTGATTGTGATCATACCTCTATTTTTTGGGTAGATGGTTTGTACCTTGAGGTTGTTCTTGTCATTCTTCACCTTCCTCATCCTATTTATCTTCATGTTCTTCATCATCTTGAATTGTTGAATATTTTAGAGTGATCTCCTTCATCCCTTCTATAAGAGAATCTACATCATCAAAACTTTCATTCTTCTTTGAAGGAAGATCGTTAGTTTCATCAAAGACAACATGTATTGACTCCTCTACTACTAAGGTTCTTTTGTTAAAAACTCTAAAGGCTTTACTAGAAGAGGAGTAACCAAGAAAAATTGCTTCATCGGATTTTGCATCAAACTTTCCTAGTCTTTCTTTACCATTATTTAACACAAAACATCGGCAACCAAAAATATGAAAATATGCAATGTTTGGTTTTCTTCCTTTCCAAAGCTCATAGGGAGTTTTCTTTAAAATTTGTCTAATTAAAGCACGATTTAATATGTAACATGCTGTGTTAATAGCTTCCACCCAAAAGTATCTTGGAAGGTTGCTTTCACATAGTATGGTACGGGCCATTTCTTCAAGGGTTCTATTTTTTCTTTCTACTACCCCATTTTGTTGGGATGTCCTAGGTGCTAAAAAATTATGGCCAATTCATTTTTCATCACAAAACTTTTCAAAATCTTTGTTGCTCCTAGATTGATTTTGATGATTACAAAGCAGATTGAAGGGATACAAATATTTTTATTTGAAAAAGTCTTTATGCTCTTCAGGGGCAAAATCATAATTTTACTAAAATCCTGATTTGATAGTATCATTTGGTAGAACAAATAATTTATAATCTATTGGTGAAAATTTTATTATTTTTGGACTTATATTTTTGAAGTTATGAATGTTTGAAGTGCATGAGTCGACTCATGAGTCAACTCATGGCACAATGAGCTGATTGGCACGCTAAAATTTCCCTTGGCACGCTGGTTTTTTGGTTTGGCACGACCTGTGAGTCGACTCATGAGTCGACCCACAAGGCATGAGTCGACTCATGAGTCGACCTCTGCTGGTTTGGGCCAAAAAAATCCAGAAACCAACATTTCTGGCTGTTGCAACAGAAGTCGACTCATGAGTCGACTCCTGAAGCATGAGTCGACTCATGAGTCGACCCCTGCGATGGAAATTATCCACAACGACTAATTTTTTGCCCGTTTTAGTTGCCTTTAATGCTCCCTTAAAATGCTCTAACGGCTCTTTTTCTGCCTAAAATATTTTTCCTTGTTTCTTAAAGCTATAAAAGGTTTCAAAAGGTGAAAAACAAAAAGAGGATCCACAATATACACGAGAGATACAAGGGATCCACAATATACACGAGAGATACAAGAGATCTACAATATACACAAAAGACATACGAGAGATTTTGAAAGAGAAAAGCAAGAGCGTTAAAAAGGGCTTTCAAGAGCATTCAAAGAGAGGGTTTTTCAAGCCAACTTTTCAACCTTGATCAAGAGCTCTTTCAAAGCCTTCAAGAAGTCTTCAATCAAAGTTCATCTTCTCCTCAAGCGTTCATTCAACTCTTCATCCACCTTGAGAAAATCCAAAAGGGGCTTCTTCATTTGAGTAAAGTGTATTTAATATTTTATTCGCTCATTTAAGGAGCTATTCTTGTACTTATTTGTGCTCTAAACTGTCTTACTCTTTGTGAGTAATTGTTCTTGTTTTTGGAGGGTTTCCAAAACAAGGGAAGGTTGATCCGAACCTGAAATCGGAGTATTTTGGGTTGGCTTGTACTCGAAAAACAAGTGGACTAGCTTGGGATAGCTAGTGTCGGAGTTTTCGATGTTTGTATTCGGGTTGAATACAAGTATAGTGGATTGGAATTCCCAAGTAGGAGCTTGGGGAGTGGATGTAGGTGCAAGGTTGGCATCGAACCACTATAAATCCTTGTGTTTGTGGTGTGCTTTATTGTTTTTCTTTATTTCTTTATTATATCCTTGCATTCTTGCTTTAGGTAATTAATCTTGAACTAAAGTCCTTCTCCTCATTCATCAAGCTTTTAACAAATACTTTTCATAAGTAATTAGTTAAGCTTAAATTTTTTAAAACCCAATTCACCCCCCCTCTTGGGTTGCATAGCTGGGCAACAAGTGGTATCAGAGCCCGGTGCTCTAGCCCTTCTTTGATCTAACAATCAAAGAGCCAAAGATCTATGGCAACCCATGTCGGTACTTCTCTAGCCGAGGGGCAATCTACCAACCGACCTCCACTTTTCAATGGGTCTAATTATACCTATTGGAAAGCTCGGATGAAGATATTCATACAAGCACTCGACTATGATATGTGGAGTATCATAGTGAATGGTTCTCACACACCCACCAAGATTATAGATGGTGAGGAGTCAACCAAACCCGAGAAAGAATAGGATGAGGTTGATAAGAAATTGGCATAATTAAATGCTAAAGCTATGAATATTCTTTATTGTGCACTTGATGCAAATGAATTTAATCACATTTCTACTTGTGCATCTGCTAAAGAAATATGGGATAGGTTAGAAGTAACCCATGAGGGAACAAATCAAGTAAAAGAGTCTAAAATAAACATGCTTGTGCATAAATATGAATTATTTAAAATGGAGCATGATGAGTCCATAACTGTTATGTTTACTCATTTTACTAATATAATTAATGGTTTGAAGAGTCTTGGCAAATCTTATACTAACAGTGAGCTTGTAAGGAAGATTCTCAAGTCATTGCCAAGAACTTGGGAAGCCAAGGTGACTGCCATCCAAGAAGCAAAGGACTTGAACACTCTACCTCTAGAAGAGCTTCTTGGATCCTTGATGACTCATGAACTTAGCATGAAGCAACATCAAGAGGATGAAGTCAAAAAGAAAAGAACCATTGCCCTCAAATCCACAGCTTCGCCTGATGATGAAACGGATGACACTGAAGATGAAGAACAGGATGAAGAGATGGCACTCATCACTCGGAGATTTAAGAAGTTTCTAAGAAAAAGGAAACAGGGGATGAGAAAGAAGTCATTCACAAAAGGAGAACAAAGCAAAGAGAAAGAGAAAGATCAACCCCTTATATGCTACGAGTGCAAGAAGCTGGGACATTTCAAATCCGAATGTCCACAACTGAAGAAAGGTCTCAAAAAGTTCAAAAAGAAAGCAATGATGGCGACTTGGAGTGCGAGTGATGACTCAAGCTCCGATGAGAAAACCTCAACAGAACAAGCCAACCTGTGCCTTATGGCACACGAAAATGAGGTAACTTCTGAATCCCCTAGTGAATTTACTTTTGAAGAATTGCATGAAGTATTCTATGATTTAATTGATGAATTAAAGAAACTAGGGATGAAAAACAAAGAACTGAAATTGAAAAATCAGTCCTTAATGAAACAAGCTGAAAACCTTTCAATTGAAAAATCCACCTTGATTCAAGAAAATCAAAGCTTAAAGAATTAAATTAACAAGCTGAAACCTATAGTAGATAAGTTCACCTTAAGTTCAAACAAATTAAATATGATTCTTGATAATCAAAAAGCTGTATATGATAAGGCTGGACTTGGCTATAACCCCTTGAAGAAACAAAAATTTTTGAAGAATATTTATGTAAATTATTCAAGTAACAAGTCTACAAATATTAGTTGTTTCAAATATGGTAGAATAGGACATAAATCATACACATGCCTTATTAACAAATCTGCAAACACAACTATAAAGAAAATATGGGTTCCAAAAGGAACCATTTTGACTAACCTAAAAGGACCCAAGAAAGCTTGGGTACCTAAGACAGAAACTTGACTTTTGCTTGCAGGTGTGTCTAGCATCCCAAGGAGGAAACAAGAAATGGTATCTTGACAGTGGATGCTCGAGACACATGACTGGTGATGAATCACAATTCATCACACTTGATGCTAAGGATGGAGGGATGGTCACCTTTGGAGATAATGGCAAAGAAAAGATCATCGGGATAGGTAACATTGGTATCACTCCCTCCAAATACATTGAAAATGTTTTGTTAGTTAAAGGTTTAAAGCATAACTTACTTAGCATTAGTCAATTTTGTGATAAAGGGTATAAAGTTATTTTTGAATCATCTGTTTGCATTGTGACTAGTCCTATTAACGATGGCATTAAATTTATAGGACATAGGCATGGCAATATTTATATGGTAGATTTGAATGATTTAGCCAAATTAGACATGCAATGCCTAGTATCCTTGAATGCTAAAGTTAATGAGACTAGTTGGCTGTGGCATCGTAGACTTGCACATATTAGTATGCATTCTCTTTCAAAATTAATTAAAAAAAAAATTAGTTCTTGGTTTGCCAAAACTGAATTTTGAAAAGGATAGAATTTGTGATGCATGCCAATTAGGTAAACAAACTAGAGTTTCATTTAAATCCAAAAATACTGTTTCAACTTCTAGACCTTTAGAGCTCTTGCATATGGACTTATTTGGACCAACTAGAACCACTAGTCTAGGAGGAAAATGATATGGCTTTGTAATTATAGATGATTACTCTCGTTTTACTTGGGTTTTCTTTTTGGCACACAAAGATGAAACTTTTCATATTTTCACTAAATTTCACCGAAAAGTCACTAATGAAAAAGGATTTTCAATTCAAAATATTAGAAGTGATCATGGAACTGAATTTGAAAATCAAAGATTTTAAAAATTTTTGTGATGAAAATGGAATTGGCCATAACTTCTCTGCTCCTAGGACACCCCAACAGAATGGGGTAGTTGAAAGGAAAAACAGAACCTTAGAAGAAATAGCCCGTACCATGCTTTGTGAAAGCAACCTTCCAAGATATTTTTGGGCGGAAGCAATTAACACAGCATGTTATATTTTAAATCGTGCTTTGATTAGACAATTTTTAAAGAAAACCCCCTATGAACTTTGGAAAGGAAGAAAACCAAATATTGCATATTTTCATATTTTTGGTTGCCGATGTTTTGTATTAAATAATGGCAAAGAAAGACTTGGTAAATTTGACGCAAAATCAGATGAAGCAATCTTTCTAGGTTACTCCTCCACTAGTAAAATATTTAGAGTTTTCAACAAAAGAACTTTAGTAGTTGAGGAGTCCATACATATTATTTTTGATGAATCTAACGATCTTCCTTCAAGGAAGAATGAGGGTGTTGATGATGCAGATCCACTAATAGAAGGTATGAAGGAGATCATTCTGAAAGATTCAGTAACTCCAGAAGACAAGAATCAAGAAGACAAACAAGATGAGAGAGGTGAAGAAATTCAAGAACAACTTCAAGGTACAAATGACCTATTCAAGGAATGGAGGTATGTTCACAACCACCCTAAGGAGTTAATTATTGGTGATCCTATGCATGGGGTAAAAACCCGTTCTTCACTTAGAGATGTAGTTAATCATTGTGCTTTTGTATCTCATTTTGAACCTAAAACTTTTGAAGAAGCTGAAAATGATCATAATTGGATTAATGCAATGCAAGAGGAACTTAATCAATTTGAAAGAAATAATGTTTGGACCTTAGTATCTAGACCTAAAAATTATTCAATAATTGGCACAAAATGGGTCTTTAGAAACAAATTAGTATCAAGAAGAAGGAATTGATTTTGATGAAACCTTTGCACCTGTTGCTAGATTAGAAGCTATTAGACTTCTACTTGCATATGCTTGCTTTATGAAATTCAAATTATTTCAAATGGATGTTAAAAGTATATTTTTAAATGGATATATTGCTGAAGAAGTATATGTAGAACAACCCCCTGGATTTGAAAATCATGCTTTTCCTAATCATGTCTTTAGATTAAATAAAGCTTTATATGGATTAAAATAAGCACCTAGAGCATGGTATGATAGGCTAAGCAAATTTCTACTAAATAATAGTTTTTCAAGAGGTAATGTAGATACAACCCTCTTTATTAAAAGAAATCAAAATGATATGCTAGTTATACAAATTTATGTTGATGACATAATTTTTGGGTCTACTAATGAATCCCTTTGTCAAGACTTTGCTAAGCTTATGCAGGGGGAGTTCGAGATGAGCATGATGGGAGAACTCACCTTCTTCCTCGGACTCCAAATCAAACAATCAAAAGAGGGAATCTCCATCACCCAAAGCAAGTACACCAAGGAACTACTCAAAAGATTTGGAATGGAGAATTGCAAACCAATTGGCACACCAATGAGTCCCTCATGTAAGCTTGACAAGGATGATGAAGGTAAATGTGTAGACTTAAAATACTATAGAGGTATGATTGGCTCATTATTATATTTAACTGCAAGTAGGCCTGATATCATGTTTAGTGTTTGTTTATGTGCTAGATATCAATCTAATCTTAAAGAATCTCATTTGAATGCTGTTAAAAGAATCCTTAGATACTTAAATGGTACTCAAACTCTAGGGTTATGGTACTCTAAGGATTCACAAATTGATTTATTAGGATATTCAGATGCTGATTTTGCTGGATGTAAATTAGATAGAAAAAGCACAAGTGGAACTTGCCAATTTCTTGGAGTTAACCTAATCTCATGGTTTAGCAAGAAACAAAATTCGGTGGCACTGTCTACGGCTGAGGCCGAATACATTGCAGCCAGAAGTTGTTGTGCTCAAATCTTGTGGATTAAGCAATAACTCGAAGACTTTGGAATCAAACTTAATGAAACACCAATAAGATGTGACAACACAAGTGCCATAAATCTATCTAAAAATCCAATTCAACACTCAAGATCCAAACATATTGAAATAAGACATCATTTTATAAGAGAACATGTTCAAAAATAAAAATATAATTCTTGAATATGTTTGCACTGAAAATTAATTAGCTGATATCTTTACAAAGGCCCTTAGTGAGGATAGATTCTGTGAAATTAGGAGAAATCTAGGAATTCTAGATCCATATGCCTAAGTTTTTCTCAATTTCCAAGAATTGATGTCAAAAATTCTTAGAGCTCAATTTCCAACATCTATCCTGGTCCCAAAAGCTCAAGTTTATCATTCTAAAAACTTATCTTTGAGCAAAACTCCTTCCAAAATTTCAAATTTTTCTAGAATTTATTCACATTTTTTCTGAATTTCTGAACTTCATGAGTTGACCCCCATGAGTCGACTCAATGGCAAACTTGTTATTTCCTCAAACTTCCCACGGGCTCATTGTTTTTATATGGGATCCTGTCCGTGAGACGACTCATCCTTTCATCTTCCTCCTTCCAAAAGCCGACTTCCCCATTTCCTTTTGCTCCAAATCCAAGGATCTAGCTCGAGGCACTTCTCCCTCCTCCTCTCCACCAAAAATCGCCACCTTGGAAAGGGATTTTTGTTCTTTCTTCCATTGTTTGGCACGGTTGGAGCGTGCCCTAGCACTCCACCATTCTTCCCAAATCCACCTCTTTTCTCCACCAAAATCCCTCTTCACTCTCTTGTGATCCCTTCTCCACTCATTCACTTGTTCCTCCAAGTCTCCTTGCCTGCTACTGTAGTGAATATGGCTCCGAAGATGAAGCTTCCCCAAAGAAGAAAGTCAGTCCGTGAGCTTGAAGAAAATGTCCAAAAGAAAAAGCAAGCTGCTCAGTCTTCCACTGCTCCCACTCCAGCTTCAGTAACTGCTCAAGGTCCCCCTCAATCCTCCCTAAGCCCTAGTAAGAATCCTCTATCTGATAGAAAAGTTGAAACCGGGAAGAATATAGATTTTTGGTTCTTTGAAAAAGAGGGTTTTACATTTGCAACCAAGATTAAAAACCAAGGATGGGGTTTCTACTGCTCCCTTAAGGAAGTCACCTATGTTGACCTAGTTAGAGAATTCTACCAGAATCTACATTATGGAAATGGGTCAGTGACTTCAACAGTCAAGGGTATTGATATTTGCTTGGATTCTAGTATATTGGGAGAAATACTTGATTTGCCTAGTGAGGGTTACTCTTATATGGAACTCCCAGTAAAAGAAGAGGGGATCAGTGTTATACTAGGGGGAACTTATTCAGAGAGTTTAAATAAATTGGAAGCAAAGATTTTGTCAATTGAGATGAGGATCCTACATCAGATGGTAACGAAGCTTTTCTTTCCTAGGAGTGGTAGGCATGATTTACTTTCCAGCAGAGATGTTTGTATCATGTTTCATGTCATCACTCAGACCCCCCTGAACCTCCCTGCACTTATGATAGAGGCCATGAGAGAGACTTTGAACAGATCCAAGGCACACTTGCCTTATGGTATGGCCCTTACTCGAGTATTTAGGAGGTTTGGAGTTAGCTGTGAGGGGGAGGCATCTACTAAGCTCTCTCATGTGGACACTTTCAACCAACACACCCTGCACCGAATGGGATTTACAAAGACTGATGGTGGTTGGATCAAGGGATCTGAGGAGAGAGCTGAGGAGAGAGCTGGGGAGAGAACTGAAGATAGAGCTGAAGAGAGAATTGAAGACAGAGCTGAAGAAGAAGGTCCATCATCTCCTATCCATGACTTCAGGGCAGCATCACCAAATATCCAGTTCATTCCTGATACAGAGGCTGGCCCTTCAGAGTTTACTAGGATGCCCACACCAGTGTATCAGCCAGAGAGCAGAGCACCTCCATCAGAGTTCAGACTGGCTGATGATCAGATCGAGCAGATATCACAGCGTGTGGCTTCTTTGCTGTCTTGTCAGTGGAGCAGTACTACTTTTGCACCAGGAGCTACTTCTTCTGATCAGACCATGACTCCCCACATATCCACTATGTTTCAGATGATATCAGATCAGTCCATCCAGATTCAGCAGCTTGAGGACATTGTCTGGAGACTGACTGGCAGAGTTCTTGACTTGCAGGGGCAAGTCCTTGCTTTGGCCCATCCTCAGCCACAGGAGTCCACTATTGAGGTCACAGACCTCACTGCAGAGGCTGGCAGGCTCAGAGGAGCACTGGAGGATGGATATGAGTTACTGAGGGAGAGATCCGAGGATCGAGTGAGCATGCATCCACTCAGTTCACTGCTCTACTTCAGTCTGTTTCCAGAGCACTGAACGTACTTGATTCCATCAGACTCACCCTTTCTGTTCAGTCCTTAGCCTCTCAGCGTTCTCAGCCACCCAGTTCATTTCGCTCTCCTGCTCATGCCAGAGGCAGACGGGGTAGAGGATGCACTTCTAATCGAGATCCATCAGCTTCTCATCCCATATCTGATGACTCCGATCCATGACTTCTCATGATCATTACTAGATCCTAGGTGTTAGTGTCTTGTTCTAGGATCTGTATTTTGGGGCCATGTATTGACAATTAGCTGGTTGACTTTTATATTATGAACTATGTATTGAAACAATTATGGTTTTATGGTATCATCTTTTACTTATATTTCTACCTTTTGTAATGATGTCGATCATATTTTGGTTATATATATTCTCCTTGTTGAAATATTGTCTTCTCTTTGTTGTTGTTTGCTGTTAATAATTGCTGTATTAAGGGGGAGCAAACATCTGTGATAAACTCTAAAGGAGGAGAAATTAAAGAATGTTTCAGAAAAAGGAGTTAACCATGTTTGATGATGTCAAAAAGGGGGAGAAATTAAACAAAAAATCCATCAAAAGCAAAACCATAAATTATGAGCAATTAAAAAAAAAAAAAAATAACCCATCAAAAGCAAAACTACAAATTATGAGAAATTAATGAATGAATTGGAGAATTTAAAGAACAATATCAAAAGTACAATGCTAAGTACAATGCAAATAAGTAACTTTTAAATTACTTCTTTACATATGCTCTGATTTGCTTTAAAAATTTAAATATGCTCTGATATACTTCAAAATTCCAACTTGCTCTGATACATCTTTTGAAATTTTATTTACCTTGATACATCTTAAGAAATTCAACTTGCCTTGATACATCTTAAGAAATTTAACTTACTCTGATACATCTTAAAATTTTTAACTTGCTCTGATACATTGTAAAATTTTTTTTCTGATAACATTGTAAAATTATTTTTCTTGCTCTGATACATTGCAAAATTTATTTTTCTCTTGCTCTGATACATCTTAAACTCAAAATGATCTAATACACTTTCCAAATCAACTCTTAAACATGCTTTGGCACACATAATTATTTTTTGCTTTGATGCTAAAACTAAAATCAAATGAGAATGAGCAAATTTTTAAAATACAGCTTGATCTGATAACAAAAATAAGTTTTCTGCTCTAACACCAAAATCACATAATCCAATGAGCATATCTTCAAATCTTTAAGCAAATGGGCAAACTATTCTTGCATATGACCATTTATATCACATACCAAAAGAATCATACTCTTTTCAAGCATATAAATCTATAATGCATTCACATAAATATTTTTGTTCAAGTGTTTTGTCATCATCAAAAAGGGGGAGATTGTTGCTTCTAGATTGATTTTGATGATTACAAAGCAGATTGAAGGGATACAAATATTTTTATTTGAAAAAGTCTTTATGCTCTTCAGGGGCAAAATTATAATTTTACTAAAATCTTGATTTGATAGTATCATTTGGTAGAACAAATGATTTGTAATCTATTGGTGAAAATTTCATTATTTTTGGACTTATATTTTTGAAGTTATGAATGTTTGAAGTGCATGAGTCGACTCATGAGTCAACTCATGGCACAATGAGCTGATTGGCACGCTAAAATTTCCCTTGGCATGCTGGTTTTTTGGCTTGGCATGACCTGTGAGTCGACTCATGAGTCGACCCACAAGGCATGAGTCGACTCATGAGTCGACCTCTGCTGGTTTGGGCCAAAAAAATCCAGAAACCAACATTTTTGGCTGTTGCAACAGAAGTCGACTCATGAGTCGACTCCTAAAGCATGAGTCGACTCATGAGTCGACCCCTGCGACGGAAATTATCCGCAACGGCTAGTTTTTTGCCCGTTTTAGTTGCCTTTAATACTCCCTTAAAATGCTCTAACGGCTCTTTTTCTGCCTAAAATATTTTCCCTTGTTTCTTAAATCTATAAAAGGTTTCAAAAGGTGAAAAACAAAAAGGGGATCCACAATATACATGAGAGATACAAGGGATCCACAATATACACGAGAGATACAAGAGATCTACAATATACACAAAAGACATACGAGAGATTTTGAAAGAGAAAAGCAAGAGCGTTAAAAAGGGCTTTCAAGAGCATTCAAAGAGAGGGTTTTTCAAGCCAACTTTTCAACCTTGATCAAGAGCTCTTTCAAAGCCTTCAAGAAGTCTTCAATCAAAGTTCATCTTCTCCTCAAGCATTCATTCAACTCTTCATCCACCTTGAGGAAATCCAAAAGGGGCTTCTTCATTTGAGTAAAGTGTATTTAATGTTTTATTCGCTCATTTAAGGAGCTATTCTTGTACTTATTTGTGCTCTAAACTGTCTTACTCTTTGTGAGTAATTGTTCTTATTTTTGGAGGGTTTCTAAAACAAGGGAAGGTTGATCCGAACCTGAAATCGGAGTGTTTTGGGTTGGCTTGTACCCGAGAAATAAGTGGACTAGCTTGGGATAGCTAGTGTCGGAGTTTCCGACGTTTGTATTCGGGTTGAATATAAGTATAGTGGATTGGAATTCCCAAGTAGGAGCTTGGAGAGTGGATGTAGGTGCAAGGTTGGCACCGAACCACTATAAATCCTTGTGTTTGTGGTGTGCTTTATTGTTTCTCTTTATTTCTTTATTATATCCTTGCATTCTTGCTTTAGGTAATTAATCTTGAACTAAAGTCCTTCTCCTCATTCATCAAGCTTTTAACAAATACTTTTCATAAGTAATTAGTTAAGCTTAAATTTTTTAAAATCCAATTCACCCCCCCTCTTGGGTTGCATAGCTGGGCAACAATCTTGATTTTTAAATTTAGTTCCATGATCACTTCGAATATTTTGAATTGAAAATTCTTTCTCATTTGTGACTTTTTGATAAAATTTAGAGAAAACTTGAAAAGTTTCATCCTTGTGTGCCAAAAAAAAAACCCATGTAAAATGAGAGAAATCATCAATAATTATAAAACCATATCATTTTTCTCCTAGACTAGTAGTTCTGGTAGGTCCAAATAAATTCATATGCAATAGTTCTAATGGCCTAGAAGTTGAAATAATATTTTTAGATTTGAATAAAACTCTTGTTTGTTTACCTAGTTGGCATGTATCACAAATTCTATCCTTTTCAAAATTTAATTTGGATAAACCAATAACCAATTCCTTCTTAATGAGTTTTGAAAGTGAGTGCATGCTAATATGTGCAAGCCTACGATGCCAAAGCCAACTAGTTTCATTGATCTTGGCATTCAAGGATACTAGGCATTGCATGTTTATTTTGGATAGATCATTCAAATCTACCATATAAACATTGCTATGTCTATGCCTAACAAATTTAATGCCTTCATTGATAGGACTAGTTACAATGTAAACAGAAGATTCAAAAATAACTTTATATCCTTTATCACAAAATTGACTAATGCTTAATAAATTATGTTTTAAACCATCTACTAATAGAATATTTTCAATAAACTTGGAGGCAGTGATACCAATGTTACCTATACCGATGATCTTTCCTTTACCATTGTCTTCAAACGTAACCATCCCTCCATTCTTAGCATTAAGTGTGATGAATTGGGATTCATCACCAGTCATGTGTCTCGAGCATCCGCTATCAAGATACCATTTTTGGTTTGCTCCTTGGGATGCTAGACACACCTGCAAGTAAAAATTAAGTTTTTACTTTAGGTACCCAAGCTTTCTTGGATCCTTTTTGGTTAGTCACAATGGTTCCTTTTGGAACCCATATTTTCTTTGCATTAGAATTTAAGAAATTGTTAGAGAGACAAGTGTATGACTTGTACCTACTTTACCGTATTTGAAGTAAGTAATATTTAAGAACTTATTGTTTGAAGAGTTTACATAGATATTTTTTAGAAACTTTTATTTCTTTAAGGGGTTGTAACTAAGACCAGCCTTATCATAAACAGCCTTTTGATTTTCAAGAATCATATTAAGTTTATTAGAACTTAAAGTAAATTTTTCAACTATTAGTTTTAGCTTGACAATTTCATTCTTTAAGTTCAGATTTTCTTGAAGCAAGGTAGATTTTTCATTTGAAATGCTCACATTTTGCTTTAGTAGAGATTGATTCTTTGATTTTAACTCTTTGTTCTTTACCCCTAGCTTCTTTAGTTCATCAATTAAATCATAAAAGGCTTCATGAAGTTCTTCAAAGGTAAAGTCAACAGGAGTTGAAGAATTTACCTCATTCTCATGTGCCATAAGGCATAAGTTGGCTTGTTCAGTTGAGTCTTCTTCTTCGGAGCTTGACTCATCACTTACACTCCAAGTAGCCATCATGGCCTTCTTCTTGTACTTTTTGAGACCCTTCTTTAGTTGTGGGCATTCAGACTTGAAATGTCCCAGTTTCTTGCATTCATAGCAGATAAGGGGTTGGTCTTTATCCTTTTTTTTGCTATATTCTCCTTTTGTGGGTGGCCTCTTCCTCATTCCTTGTTTCTTTTTCTTCAAAAATTTTTTAAACCTTCTAGTAATGAGAGCCATTTCTTCATCCTGCTCTTCATTTTCTGTATCATCAGTTTCTTCATCAAGTTGAGCCGTGGATTTAAGGGCGATTGTCCTCTTCTTTTTGACTTCTTCTTCTTGGTGTTGTTTCATGCTCAACTCATGTGTCATCAGTGATCCTAGAAGCTCTTCCAAGGGTAGAATGTTTAGATCCTTGGCTTCTTGGATGGCGGTCACTTTGGCTTCCCAAATTCTTGGTAAAGATCTAAGAATCTTCCTCATGAGATCACTGTTAGAATAAAACTTACCAAGACTTTTCAGACCATTTATAATATCAGTAAAATGGGTAAACATTTCAGTTATAGATCATCATGCTTCATTTTAAAAGGTTCATATTTATGCACGAGCATATTAATTTTGGATTCTTTCACTTGATTAGTTCCTTCATGAGTTACTTCTAATCTATCCCATATTTCCTTAGCAGTCATGCATATTGAAATACGATTGAATTCATTAGCATCTAATGCACAATACAAAATATTCATAGCTTTAGCATTTAGTTGGGCCATTTTTTTATCAACCTCATCCCATTCTTTTTCAGATTTGGTTGATTCCACACCATTAATAATTTTAGTTGGTGTGTGAGCACCGTTTACTATGATACTCCACATATCATAGTCAAGTGCTTGAATGAAGATTTTCATCCGAGCTTTTCAATAGGTATAGTTGGACCCATTGAAAAGTGAAGGTCGGTTAGTGGACTGCCCCTCAGCTAGAGAAGTGCCAACTTGAGTTGCCATAGATCTTTAGTTCTTTAATTGGTTAAATCAAAGTAGGGCTAGAGTACCGGGCTCTGATACCACTTGTTGCCCAGCTATGCAACCCAAGAGGGGGGGTGAATTGGGTTTCTAAAAATTTTAAAACTTAACTTACAACTTATGAAGATTATTTAACAATAGCAAGATAAGTAAGGAGAGTGTAATTGATTCAAGGCTAATGGTTGAATGCAAGAGAATAAAGAAGTTCTAAAGGAGAGCAATTTAGTACAACACAAACAAGAGGATTTATAGTGGTTCGGTACCAACCTTGCACCTACATCTACTCCCCAAGCTCCTACTTGGGAATTCCAATCGACTAAACTGTATTCAACTTGAATACACTCGTCAGAAACTCTGACTCTAGCTATCCTAAGCTAGTCCACTTATTTTCTGGATACAAACCAACCCAATACAATCTGATTCAAGATTCGGATCAACATTCTCATATTTTGGAATCCTTTCAAAATAAAAACAATAACTCAAATAGAGTATTACAATTAATTGCACAAGAAATACAGAGGAAGCTCCTTTAATGAGTGAATGAAGCTTTAAATACACTTTACTCAAATTGAAGAAAGCTCTTTCTGATTTCCTCAAGGTGGTTGGAGATTTGAATGAGCGCTTGAGGAGTTGGTGGACTTGAATTAAAAGCTTCTTGAATGCTTTAAGTGGGCTCTTGCTTAGGATTGAAAGGAATGCTTGAAGAACCTCTTTCAAAAATCTCTTTCTTTTTCTATGTATTGATTCTCTCCTTTAAGTCCCTTTATATATCTTCAAATAATGGTGGAGAGTAATCTGGACTGAAATAGAGCCGTTAGAGTACATTAAATGAGCATTAAATGCAATTGAAACGGGTTAAAAACTAACCGTTACGGAACTTTCCCGTCACAGGGGTCGACTCATGCTCATGGGTCGACTCATAGGGTCGACCTCTATGGAACAGAACAGAAAATGACTGTTCTGTAATTTTGGCCTGCAAAGCAGCAGAGGTCGACTCATAGGGTCGACTCATGCCAAGGGGTCGACTCATATGGTCGACTCACAGAGAGTGCCAGCTAAAATTTCAGCATGCCGTTCAGCTCTTTAAGCCATGAGTCAACTCATGGGGTCAACTCAAAAATAAAAACCTGATTTTCTTGCAAAATATACTTTCAAAAATGTTAAAATTTTCTCCAATAGACTGCATGTCTTTTGTTCTTGCTCTTGAGGCTTCTGAATCAGGTATTGATAAAATTACAATTTTGCCTCTGAAATGCAATTAGTCTTTTTCAAAGCCAAGATCATTAGTAATCTCCTCAAATGCTTTGTAATCATTAAAATCAATTCAAGAAAAAATAAAGATTTTAGGTTTCATTAGCATGACCAATTCATATCTCCTAAAATCATTATCCTAATGTTTGGGATTCATCGTATTCTTAGACATAATAAGATGCAGCTAATATGATGAATCAATGCCTCAAATAATAATAAATATCATTTCATGAGTTGAAAAATTGTAAAGAAAGTTCCATCGCAACACACTTGCGATTGGCTTATAGGATACTTTTCTTTCAATCTCCCACTTGCACTAAAGCCAATCGCCTTTGTATCTCATACAATCATGATGATAATCTTATAGCTGCTGTGGTATGGCCTTAGTGAATGGGTCTGCTGTATTATTCTTTCTGTCTACTCATTTAGGGATAACATCTTGTCTCTAACGAGATGGAAACGTCTGAGGATGTGCTTGGATTAATAATGAGATCTAGGTTCCATATCTTGAATAATGGCCCTAGTGTTATTACTCTAGAGTGACACCGGTCCTTCAATCTTAAGAACGACTCTTAAATCCAAGATGAGTTTCTCCATCCAGATAGCTTTCTTAATGGCTTCACTAGTAGCAACATACTTTGGCTCAGTAGTTGAGTCAGCTACTATCTACTGCTCGGAACTCTTCCAACTCACTACCCTATCATTTAGGATAAACACATACCTTGATATTGACTTACTATCATCTACTTTTCAATGATCCTTCCTTGGATCAACCTGAAATCTACTAGCTATGCCCCAAGCATAAGCTACATCAGGCTTGATACATAGCATGGCATACATAATTGATCCCACAGCTAAAGCATAAGAGTTTTTATTCATCCTTTTTCTCTCTTCTGGTGTCTTACGACACATTCTCTTAGAGAGACATATACCATGACTTGCAGGCAGATAACCTCTTACTTGCCTCTATATTAAATCTCTTTAATATGAGATCTATGTATCGTGATTGGGATAAGCTTAACATCCTTTTAGATTTATCTCTATAGATCTTTATATCTAGTATATAGGATGCTTCACCCAAGTCTTTCATGAAAAACTTATTCGATAGCTAAGTCTTGACCGATTGCATCATTGGGATATCATTTCCAATGAGCAATATGCCACCAACATACAGAACCAAGAAGATAATAACACTCCCACTTGTCTTCTTGTATACACATGGTTCATCCGTATTTTTGATAAAGCCAAACTCTTTGACTGTCATATCAAATCGGATGTTCCAGCTCCTCGAAATCTACTTCGATCCATAGATGGATCTCATAGCTTGCATACTTGATTTGCTCTCTCACTTGAGATAAATCCCTTTGGTTGAGTCATATAGACCTCTTCCTCTAGATTACTATTAAAAAAAATGATCTTAACATCTATCTGCCAGATTTTATAATCGTAGTATGCTGCTATTACAAGCAAAATCCGGACAGACTTGAGCATAGCCACTGGTAAGAAAGTTTCATCATAGTCAATTCCTTACCTTTGACTGAAATCCTTCGCCACTAACCTACCTTTGTAGGTTTTTACTTGGCCATCTACTCTGATCTTCCTTTTGAAGACCCACTTGCACCTTATATTGGGGTCACACCCTCAGGTGCATCAACCAAGGTCTACACTTGGTTGGTATTCATCAAGTCCATCTCAAATTTTATAGCTTCCAGCTATCTGTCTGAGTCCCTACTCATGACAGCTTCCGAATAGGTCAGTGGATCAACATCCTGAATGATGTTGATAGAATTGTTATTCTCAATGACAAAATTATATCTCAGAGATGCTTGATGCATTCTATCTGACCTTCAGAGAGGAAGTGTGTATAGTGAATGTACCTCATCCTTAGATACTTTTGATTGAGGATCTTCTTGTGGTCCAACCACTGGTATTTCTGGATTGGTTTGTAGATCATAAATTCAATATTCCTCCCACTGCCTCCTTCTTGGATAAATTCATATTTTAAGAAAGTGGCGTACCTACTAACAAACACCTTTTATTCAGTAGGGTGGTTAAAATAATATCCATTAATTTTATTAAGATACTCTAAAAACCTACACTTATTTGATCTAGCATTAAGTTTATGTCCAAAAATATTTTTGACATAGGTAGGATAGCCCAAAGTCTTAAGATATTTAAAATTAGGCTTCCTTCCGTTCCATATCTTATATGGAGTGTTTGCAACAGACTTTGAAGGTATTTTGTTTAATATATATGTGGCAGTCTCTAAGGTATTATCCCAAGAAAGATATTGGGAGATCGGTGAAGCATATCATACACCACACCATATCCATTAAAGTGCGATTCCTCTTTTCTGCTACACCATTTAATTGAGGTGTATAAGGAGGGATCCATTCAGAGAGAATACCTTTACTTTTAAGATGATCAAGAAATTCACTGGATAAGTACTCTCCTCTTCGATTAGATCGAAGAACTTTGATACTTTTTTCAGTTTGTTTCTCAACCATACCTTGATACTCCTTGAACTTATCAAAAGCTTTGAATTTATGTTTCATAAGATACACATATCCGAACCTTAATAAATCATTTGTAAAGATAATAAAATAGGAGTATCTTCTTCTGGCCTGAGTTGTTATCAGTCCATATACATCTATATGTACTAGAGTTAACAACTCACTTGTCCTCTCTCCATATTAAGAAAATGGAGTCTTGATCATCTTACCCATGAGATAAGATTTATATGTCCCCAATGATTCATAATCATTGGGATCAAAGAATTCTTCTTGGTATAACTTATTTATCCTTAACTCACTAATATGACCAAGGCGACAATGCCAGAGATATGTGATATTCATATTTTTTCTCATTCTTTTTATATTTCTTTTAATATGAAAAATATTTTCATTGAGTACAAAAATTAAAAGATTATTATCAATATAATCACTGCCATAAAATTCATTAAAAAAAATAGAGCATCCATTTTTCATTAGCCTTAGTTCATAACCTTATTTTAACAACAAAGGTATAGAAATAATATTTCTAATGATCTTTGGTATGTAATAATAATTTTTTAATTCTAAAATTTTGTCTGAAGACAAATCAAGCATATAAGTTCCCACAGTCTTTGCGCTAATAGACTCTCCACTTGCATCATAAAGCTCGAGGTCACCTCTTTTCAGACCTTTGATATTCTATAGTCACTGTAATAAATTATAAATGTGCGATTCACAGATGGTATCCAATACCCAAATATCAAAGTCTGAATCACTCAATGAAAAATAGGTCTGTATCATATACATATCTTTTGATGTTACACTTGCACCCTTCTTCAATCTTGCAAGATAATTCTTGCAATTATACCTCCAATGTCTAAATTTTTCATAAATAATATCCATACGGATATCATTACCTTCTCATTATTACTGACCAATCTAGGATCAGAAATATCCAGAATATCAGAGTTCTTTTCTGATATAAACCTAATTTGCAAGTTTCTCAACCAATCCACATAGTTGTATCGGTCAACATAGTTTTATTTATGGTATCATGAGGTAAAAATAAAGAAGCCATAATGTAGACTTAAATCTACATAAAATAATAGTATAAGCAGACCATTCATGTTTGACATGCATAACTAGATGAGGACTTTTAAAACTAGTTATGTTTCTCACTATTTTATCAGATACCATGGCCCTCTCCTATGGTAAATGAGATATATTTTATATTTATCTTAGTATGATTGAGATCCTAATTCCTCATAACGATCTTGTGTTAACACAACAAACCCTTATGAGTTCATAGGTAGGAAACTCTTTCCAATTACATCTCATGCAATTCTCAATATTTTATCTTGGCCTCTAAAATATTATTAGCCTTGTGTTAACACAACAAGCTATAATATTTTAGTTAAGTAAGATCCTTCATTTCAATACAGTCAAAATCGAATATAATTGCCTTTGTGTTAGCACAACAAAGCAGTATATCCAAAATTGCCATAAGCATCTTTTATGCACCAGGATTATGTTATATCAATCCTTATGACAAGCCTTATGGTAACACAACAAACTAGCCATAGTTCATGATGTAACATTAACCTAGCATGAAGGAAGGTCCTTAGTAGTGTTTAAAATACTAAGCTATCTTTATTCAAGATTCAAACTAATTTAATTGATCAGAAAAGTGTTAAGATTGGTAGGGGTCCTCCATTGCTTTTCTTAGACACCAATAAAATTGATCAGGCTAGCAATAGAATCAATTAAATAACCACCGCACTTGAAATACTCCTTAGACACCAATTAATTAATCGATTCAAGAAAATAGGTCAGCTTCTGGTTCACAACACTATGACTTAATATAATTTTTATGAGGGCTTTAATGGTCTCAAACACATCCTAATTCAATCTATCACAATAATGCACTATAATAGTTGTATCTTAATAATTATAATAACTAATTATGGTATCTTATCATATCTCTAAGATATGGAAGCAAAATCATACAATATGATTATAACTAAATATCTCAAGCACATCATATATGTATGAAGTTTTAATAACATGCATGAATATAAAATACTCTTTTCATAATTTTTCTTCTTGGAACATCACAGTGGAACCCCTACATGCCATAAGAGTACCTTATTGAATAGGAAGAGAGGGTCTCTGAACCCTACTTGCTCTTATGACTGGATGGCCTGATGATGAACTCCAATTAGAGTACTAAGTTACTAAGAAAATTTTACACATACATCATGCATTTTATATTTAAAACATATCTCTAAGACATGATAGGATTTGAATGTTCAATTGGGTTCAACCCTTGACCCGACTTGAACCAAATCAAAACCTCATGCTTGATCACAATCAAGATAATAATTTAATCTTTGATTATATAAATTAAGATAGGCGCTGATACCACTGTTGGATTTCAGTGGCACAGCGGAAGGGTTAGGTGTTTAAAATTTTCATTCAAAACACCCAATGCACTGAAAGCCCTAATGCCCAGAAACTCTTGACTATAATAATCAAAGCATAATAAATATAAATATGAAAAGAAGAATACTTGTAGCACTAATCTCAATTTCTACAAGGCATCCAAGTGTCCACCCTCCAATGGTGATCCACATAGAAATTGAACCAAAGACAGTGCTCCTTCTTCACCTTGCTTCAAGAGTTCTAGCCCCTAGAACTCGACTAGCCTCGTACCGATCAAGTTTCTTCAAAAACCTGACCTCACCCTCATGGAACCTCCTTTGAACTTTTGATTTTCTTTCTTTAGGACCCTTACAACCCTTGTTAGGACTAGATAAGACTTTGTCTTAAATCCCAAAGCCTTGTCCTCAAACTAAGATAGGTTGTAAGAAAGAAAGGAGAGCAACAGAAGAGAAATTGGAAACTCCTCTTAGATTTATCGGATACCCAGCACCCTGGCCTATTTATAGCCACCAGAGTGATGCCTAAAGAGAGAAATATGCCTTATCCAAAAGGCATATCTGATCTGATTATCAGAGATAAGAGTTCCTTCAAGCAGAAGGACTCTTATCCATGATACGTCGATTAGCACCCTGGTCTGCGCATGTGCAACCAAAGAAGGGATGTTTTCACATCCCTTCTCAAATCAAAAAAATCCTTAAAAATCCATGTGGATTGGGGATTTAATTTAAATTCCAAAAAATCAAAAATAGTGATAAAATTCTTATGAAAGGATGCTATCCTTGCATCTCTTCATGCAAGAACTGATCACCGCATGTGCAAGCATCAGGACTGACTTATGGCATCCATTTGTTATCCAGATAAGTCTGAAAAAATTTTAGAAAAATTATCAAAAATATATTATCAAGTGAAAAATGTTATCACCAAAAATTATTCTAATCTGAAAATATTTGATTAGGATAAAGATTCTTCAAATCATGGAGAGATGCGACGCTTCTGCACGCACACACGAGACATCCTTCTTTTTCTAATTTTTTCTCTATCCTATAAATTTTAGAAAAAATATATCTCATACTTTGATATTTGAACTAGAGGATGGAGGGTGATGTAAACTATCACACATAATTTAATCCCATGAAAAAATAAATTTTTTCTTCTGCCCATGCCAACACTTATAGGCAGAACCTGTTTTACACCAAGAGTCCACCACAACTTGGACTCTTCATATTTGGCGTTAATATGGGATGTGGTACCCAAATTTGAGCTGCTTCTAGGTATCATGACCTGACCCAAATGTCTACCAAATTTGGCTGGCTAATTAGCAAGGGATGGGACCAAATTGGTCTCTAAAGGAGCAAGGGTATCCACACGTGCTAGCATGCTTACCAGAACCCTGATTGAATCCAAAATTTCAATCAACCTTTTTCAAAAGGGTCCTTGGCCAATTTCCATATGTGTGTGATCTATTGGGTTCCATATCTAGCCAACAGTAGGTTTAGGTATAAGTTGATCAAATTTGATTAGATTTCAATCTAATTGATTTAGGTCCAATCGAGCTAACCCGAGCTCAATAATTAGAATCATTTCTAATTGGTAATCGAATTAAACTCTTTAATTCGGTCAAAAATTTACAATCAAGATTGATGTCTAGCAATATATCATGACTATCCAAAAGATATAAAATTTGATAGAAATACTAAATCTATCCTTCAGTGGTAAATTACCGTGCAATTTAATCCTTTGATCATCCTTGCACCCTGAATATGTTCATGAGTATGGAATCATGTTAAACTCAAATACATATTCATATCGATTCTCAATTAACCAATGATGACTCCAATGAAGAAGCTTAGAAACTTTTTCTAATCTCTTTTTTACTTTTGGCCAAAAGACTTTTCTCGAGTCATCTAGGATTGAGAATACACAAGATGCGATCTCCTCTTATTAGGAGTGATTGATTCCATGTTGACCTACTCACAATCTCTATACACACTCCACCATATTCAGAACATCCCGTACATGTCTTAATGTCATGCTTGGGTATGAACTAAAATATGGATTCATGCGCACAAGATTCCATGGTGGTCTTAGGTCTAAGGATCACTTGCACAACTCTCACTTAGAGAACTATCTTTGACACACAAATAAGGCTTCCATAAGATATTCTTTTTTATTGAGTCAATTCAATGGACTCATTTTTCAAATAAACATCCACATCCTTGTATTAGTGTCTCACACAAGTAGCTAGTGAGATCTGTCACCCTCTCCATTGAGCATACATAGGATGTACCAGTCTATCCAAAACATTGATCTCCGACTCAATGCTCCTACGATTAGAAATATTTAATATTAGAATTTTAAGATTTTAGATCTCACTAGCATGACCAATTCATGTCTCCTAAAATCATTATCCTAATGTTTGGGATTCATCATAATCTTAGACATAATAAGATGCAGCTAATACGATGAATCAATACCTTAAATAATAATAAATATCATTTCATAAGTTAAAAAATTGTAAAGAAAGTTCCATCGCAACACACTTGTGATTGGCTTATAGGGTACTTTTCTTTTAATAGACGCATCTAGGTGAATAGCTTTCAATTAAAAATTACTTGATCGAATCTGTCAAACTTACTTTAGACACCAACTGGTTAACTAGTTTCAATTTGATCCACCAGAAGATTCAGGCTCAACCATGGAGCCATGATCATGGTCTATTTATTAGGGTCAAACACATGGACTTGATCAAACTTCAACTATTGAGATTGATTTAGAGAAATTCTAATCTAATCTAATTCAATACTTGATTAGATTTAATCAATTTTTTTACTTGGTCTATATGTATTTCTAACCCTAGATTTAATCAATTAGAAGGATCTGATTCAAGCTAACCCTTTATCCATCGATTTATGTGGTGTCTTAATGATCTTCAATTCTCAAATCTAGATCATTCAAAGCTTAATTCAAAATTAAGTATGTGAAACGTGTGTTTCAGTCTGTAGAACTATTCTACCAGAATTTCAGGTGAAGCATACCATATATTTCAATTCATGAAAATAAATTTTTATAATATATTTAACCATTAAATATACATAAGTATGATCTAAATGTTATACATACATCTCATGCATCATGATAATTTTTAGATCAATACCGATTACATCTTATATAACATACTATTTAAATTTAAAATAATTTTATATCTAAATTTTATCTTATTGTAATGAATCATAAATTACTTTAGATCTAATCTAAATATATTTATAATGAAAATAATTCATAAGAATCTATTTGCTTTTCTTCTTCATGAAATCGGATCATAACGATACCTTTGTACGTCATAAGAGAATCCATCGAATAGGCAAAATAGTGATTAATCTCTTCCATCTCCTATGACTGAATGGTCTGATGATCTCATCAATCCGAGTACTAGGCTACTAAGATCTGAAATCTAATTTCATATATAATCACATCAACATGTAATGACAAAATAATTTTATGTTATGAATATATCCTTGATCTTATCAATTATATTCTTCATTTAATCTAATTAGATTCGATGCATCATATACATCACATCAGATCTGAAATATATCTTATACTAATTATAAAATATCAATTTCATATTTGATATCATATAGAAAATTAATTAGATGCAAATATGAATGCATAAAGATTAAATTTATGATAAAATCTATTTTCATATAGTGCTGAATTTCGATAAGATTCAGATCTAAATATTCATTGAAACGGATCCAAATCAAATATAAAAAAAATTTTACTTTATAATAAAAATAATGATATTAAAATTTTATTAAAATAAATTTAAAATAAATTTTAATTTATATTATTATTCCATCAAAAATTTAGCAACACTAAAATTCTATTATAACAAACTTATAACAACATTAATCAATAATTGATTAGGCTCATCTAATCCAATCAAAATCAGATAAAAAATTTTATATAAATAGATTTAAATTAAATTTAATATTTAATATTAAATTTTAATTATATATAATATATAATTAATCTTAAAAAATTTAGATATGCATGCATATATTTTAGCCTTGCTTGGATACCAATTGAAGGGAAAAAAAATTATTTCTCTTCAGATAGCTTAGATTGTATCTAAATTTTTTTTATTAATCTACATGAATAAGAATTAAATCTTTACCTAATGAGTAGTAAAATCAGAGATCAAATCTCTAAAAATCTAAAATATCCTTCGTGGAGGCCTAGAAGTGCAGACCCTCTACTTCTCATACACGCCAAACAATGCAGAAAAGTGGGATGAACTCCGATCAAATCACCTTCGTAATCCAATCATATGAGAAAGAAGAGATACTGGTGTGATACCTCACACCAGCAAGGAGGACATCCAAAGTGGGTCCCATGATAAGGAGAAGGGGGCGGCACCAAAGGGGAGATGCCAAGGAAAAGAAGAAGGGCTCCTCTCTTCTCACGCCTCTCTCTCTCTTTCTCTCTTCTCTCAGTCTGATTTATTTTCTATGCATCCATAGGTAGTGTTATAGCCCAAAAAAAAAAAAAAAAAAATAGAGTAAAACTGGGAAGAAGACTCCCGGTAGGAGTCTTCTTCTCCGGCGAGTCTCGGGCAAATTAGGACTCTTAGGACCCCTCGGAGTCCTAGGGTTCTCTATAAGAAGACCCCCTCCCTCTTGAGACCCAACATCGACCTCCTTCCTCTCTCTTTCTCTCCATTTTTTCTCGATCGAAGGCCGCGGACACCGTTTGATTTCTCATCGTGATTGTCGTCGACGAGGTCTCCGGAGGCTGAGGTAAGTTTTCCTCTTCCTCCCCTCTTTCTTCTCCTTCCTCCTGTGCTCCTGTGCGCGACTGCCGGCGACGAGAGTCACCGATTTTTCATCGGGAAAGAGACCCTATTTTTGGGTCTCTTTTCCTTGAATTTTCCGGCGCTGGCGATCGGAATTGATCGCCGGCCACGCTCCTCCGTGACCGGGGGAGTGGCCCCCGTCGGTCGCCGACCTCCACCGCGACGGCCATGGCCCGAACAGCCGATCAAGGCCGGAGGACCAAGGGTCCCCTGTTCCGGCACGGGAAGAACCAAGAAAAAGAAGAAAAGAAGAAAAAGAAAAAGAAGAAAAAAAAGAAAAAGAAAAAAAGAAGAAAAAGAAAAAAAAAAAAGAAAAAAAAAGGAAAAAGAAAAAAAAGAAAAGGAAAGAAAAAGAAAAAAAAGAAGAAAAAAAAAATATATATATATATATATATATATTTATATATATATATATATGTATGAACAAATAAATAAATAAATAAATAAATAAATAAATAAAAGAAATTGATGAGAGAGAGAGAGTTTCTCTCTCTTATTTCTGTCTAAACCCTGACTTTCTCTCTCTGGAATTGGACTTTCTCTCTCTACTTTCTCTCTCTAAGATTTTCTCTCTCTAGCTTATTTTTCTCTCTCTTGATGGATTTCTCTCTCTAAAGTTATCCTTCTAAGATTAGCATAGGGGAAGGCTTCATCTGATGATTCTGATCGAGTTTAGAGACGAGTCTGATTTTAAGCGAGATTTTAATTTTGGGATTTGTTAGATTTAAATTTGAATTAAATTAATATAAAAATATAATTTTGGATAATAGGCATGGAAGAATCTACTAGAAGTTAGTCGATCCATTCGTTCAGTGCTCCGTGAAAGGTAAGTAATGAATCATCTTCTCGAGATATTCTATATTTATTCTGAAAATAAATAATTATTCTCTGAAAATTATGCATGATTTATGAAATTATGTTTTGAAAGAAAAGTGCTTTTAAAATATTTTGGTATGTCGATTTATGCACATGTTCAGTGAAATATTTATGATATAAAGTATTTTGATATAGATCGGATTTATGCTCTCAGCCTAACTATGTTTCAGTGGGCCCCACCAATGGGGATTATACGTTGGTACTTTGTGGACCCTGCCAGTGGGGGTTGTGCGCTGGAATTTGTGGACCCTGCCAGTGGGGGTTGTGCGCTGGTATTTCTGGACCCTGCCAGTGGGGGTTGTGCGCTGGTATTCTGTGGACCCCGCCAATGGGGGTTAAACGTTGGTCATAGTCGAGGCTATTGAGTTACGAGTGTTTTGAATCGAATCGGATTTATGATTATATTATATGTGAATATTTGAAAATATTGGATTTGTATTAAATCAGCATGAAATATATTTTTATGTTTAATTGCAGCATTATTTTTGAAAATTATATAATATCTGAAATATCTGGTAGAGATGCTTGTTACTTACTGGGCTGTCTAGCTCATTACCTTTCTTTCTATTTTTCAGATTCAGATAATTAATTTCGAATGTGGGAAGAAATATTGGGACAGAGCTTTTAGAGGCGAGATTTAGCATTGTCAACTTCATTGAATTTAGATCTATTATTTTATTGTTAGTGGAAAAATTTTATTGGATGTAAGACATTTGATTTAATTACTTGAATTACAGTTGAATAATAATTATTTGAATTTATTCCGCTGCGATGCATTGATATCGTGATGAGATGCCTTGCATGCTTATGGAGAGAGTTCTTCATAAGTATGCGGCGGTTACCATGACCCTCGATTCACAATCTCGGGTCGGGGGCGTGATAATTAATATGGTATCAGAGCATAAGTGGATAAATTATGACACATAGAATTTGACATAGTATGAGTGTAGGTGGGTAAACATTAGGAATATTGGGACGTTAGAGTATGAGCATCATAATAAACCCATCCTAACAAATAGATAAATGAATCTAATCAGGTTTTACTACTTCAAGGTTACCATGCCTCCCCGTAGAATGACAAGAACTACTCAAGGAATTGCAAGAGAGACATCACAACCACGGGATGGTGGCACTCCCCATCTGACCAGTGGCACCCCTCAGGAGGAGGGAGTCGTAGATCCTAATGGGAGTACTTCGAGAGCCTGTCAAGAACCAGATATGGCTCAGTTAATGCAGACCCTAATCAGGATGGTACAAGCGCACAACAAATGCAGCAACAAATGTTTGAACAACAACAGATACAATGAGATACACAACAACATCAGCATCCACCACCACAACATGGAGAGCAACCAGTACAATGGAATAATATTTCAGAATTTAAAAAGCTTGCTCCTCCAGCTTTCAAGGGGACTACTGAACCTTTGGAGGCTGACAACTAGATAATGGAGATGGAGAAGGTTTTTGCTGTCCAAGAGTGTCTTGATGAAGAAAAGATTCGATATGCAGCTTATTTACTACAAGGAGAAGCATACAACTGGTGTCAGCGACTACAATGCAAGCATGAACAAGACGGCGAAATACTTACCTGGAAAAGATTTCGAATTGCATTCTATGATCAGTATTTTCCTCGGAGTATAAGGATCCAGAAAGAGCAAGAGTTTATTTATTTGAAGCAAAAGGGTATGAGTGTGACTGGATATGAAGCAAAATTTACAGAGTTAGTCAAATTTGCTCCGAGATTAGTGGATGGTGAGCAAGAACGTGTTCACAAGTTTGAGATGGGACTGAGAATTGAGATTCGAAAACAAGTGGTTCCATATGAATTGACAACTTATGCAGATGTGGTAAACAAATCACTGATAATTGAAAGGAAAGTCAATGAAGAATGCATGGAAAGGGAAAGAAAGCAAAGAAAGAGAGCACAATCAAATGATACACAAGGGCAGAATAATAAAAACATCAAAAGATCAGCTAAGGGAGCAGTAGACAATAAGACTCAATAGATTGATGGTGAGCCGTGCTCCAGATGTGGCAAAAATCATGCAGAAAATGATTGCTATTGGAGTACCGGTGCTTGTTTCAAATGTGGTCAGAAGGATCATAAAATTGCTAGCTACCTGCTAAACACTGAAAATCAAGCTGGCAAAAGAACCCATGAAGGACAACATAAGGGTGGCGGACAGATTTCTAAAACCCAGGGAAGAGTTTATGCGCTTACTCAACAGAATCCACAGGCTTCCAATACAATGGTGACAGGTATGAAAAATTTCGAGGATGAAATTTCTTTTTAGGGGTGAAGAATGTTATAGCCCCAAAAAAAAAAAAAAAAAAATAGAGTAAAACCGGGAAGAAGACTCCCGGTAGGAGTCTTCTTCTCCGACGAGTCCCGGGCAAATTAGGACTCTTAGGACCCCTCGGAGTCCTAGGGTTCTCTATAAGAAGACCCCCTCCCTCTTGAGACCCAACATCGACCTCCTTCCTTTCTCTTTCTCTCCATTTTTTCTCGATCGAAGGCCGCGGACACCGTTTGATTTCTCACCATGATTGCCGCCGACGAGGTCTCCGGAGGCTGAGGTAAGTTTCCCTCTTCCTCCCCTCTTTCTTCTCCTTCCTCCCGTGCTCCTGTGCGTGGCCGCCGGCGACGAGAGTCGCCGATTTTCCGTCGGGAAAGAGACCCTATTTTTGGATCTCTTTTCCTTGAATTTTCCGACACCGGCGATCGAAATTGATTGCCGGCCATGCTCCTCTGTGACCGGGGGAGTGGCCCCCGTCGGCCGCCAGCCTCCGCCGCAGCTGCCATGGCCCGAACGGCCGATCAAGGTCGGAGGACCAAGGGTCCCCTGTTCCGGCACGGGAAGAACCAAGAAAAAGAAGAAAAGAAGAAAAAGAAAAAGAAGAAAAATAAGAAAAAGAAAAAAAGAAGAAAAAGAAAAAAAAAAAAAGGAAAAAGAAAAAAAAGAAAAGGAAAGAAAAAGAAAAAAAAGAAGAAAAAGAAAAGAAGAAAAAAAAATAATAATATATATATATATATTTATATATATATATATATATATGTATGAACAAATAAATAAATAAATAAATAAATAAATAAATAAAAGAAATTGATGAGAGAGAGAGAGTTTCTCTCTCTTCTTTCTGTCTGAACCCTGACTTTCTCTCTTTGGAATTGAACTTTCTCTCTCTACTTTCTCTCTCTAGCTTATTTTTCTCTCTCTTGATGGATTTCTCTCTCTAAAGTTATCCTTCTAAGATTAGCATAGGGGAAGGCTTCATCTGATGATTCTGATCGAGTTTAGAGACGAGTCTGATTTTAAGCGAGATTTTAATTTTGGGATTTGTTAGATTTAATTTTGAATTAAATTAATGTAAAAATATAATTTTGGATAATAGGCGCGGAAGAATCTACTAGAAGTTAGTCGATCCATTCGTTCAGTGCTCCATGAAAGGTAAGTAATGAATCACCTTCTCGAGATATTCTATATTTATTCTGAAAATAAATAATTATTCTCTGAAAATTATGCATGATTTATGAAATTATGTTTTGAAAGAAAAGTGCTTTTGAAATATTTTGGTATGTCGATTTATGCACATATTCAGTGAAATATTTATGATATAAAGTATTTTGATATAGATCGGATTTATGCTCTCAGCCTAACTATGTTTCAGTGGGCCCCACCAATGGGGATTATACGTTGGTACTTTGTGGACCCTGCCAGTGGGGGTTGTGCGCTGGTATTTGTGGACCCTGCCAATGGGGGTTGTGCGCTGGTATTTCTGGACCCTGCCAGTGGGAGTTGTGCGTTGGTATTCTGTGGACCCCGCCAATGGGGGTTAAATGTTGGTCATAGTCGAGGCTGTTGAGTTACGAGTATTTTGAATCGAATCGGATTTATGATTATATTATATGTGAATATTTGAAAATATTGGATTTGCATTAAATCAGCATGAAATATATTTTTATGTTTAATTACAGCATTATTTTTAAAAATTATATAATATCTGAAATATCTGATAGAGATGCTTGTTACTTACTGGACTGTCTAGCTCATTACCTTTCTTTCTATTTTTCAGATTCAGATAATTAATTTCGAGCGTGGGAAGAAATATTGGGACAGACCTTTTAGAGGCGAGATTTAGCATTGTCAACTTCATTGAATTTAGATCTATTATTTTATTGTTAGTGAAAAAAATTTATTGGATGTAAGACATTTGATTTAATTACTTGAATTACAGTTGAATAATAATTATTTGAATTTATTCCGCTGCGATGCATTGATATCGTGATGAGATGCCTTGCATGCTTATGGAGAGAGTTCTTCATAAGTATGCGGCGGTTGCCATGACCCTCGATTCACAATCTCGGGTCGGGGGCGTGACAGGTAGAGACCCTCTCTATTTATAGATGAATCTCATGACCTAATAAGTATAGAACTTTTAACTCAAACATGCTTTGAATCAGTCCAATACTCATGAAAGAAGGACTCCTACATGAGATAGTATTGCCATCACATATGACAACCACATTGCACCCAATCTCCGACCCACATGGGATGCCCACAATGAGAAAACTTCTAGGTGTTGGTCGACCCATAAGAGAGGAGATTTTTAATGCAACTAGAATTCCTCATATCTCATCCAAAACAGGTCCAATTCACATCCAATTCGAAGCTGGTTCGAAATAATTTCAAAACACTATTAATTTCAAACTCTTTAGGACTTTTGTACCAACTCTAACTTAGATTTTAGACTCAATTAAGTTTAATTAACTCAAATTTAATCTAAAATTAATTATCACTTAAACTCAATCTCTCATATGCTCTATGGATCATAGATCAGAAACTGTTCATCTCTAGGATCGAACCTGAACATTATGTGTAGTGCTAGCTAGATATAGTCAACTCTTCAATCTCATTTGACCCATAACTTAATTCTCAATCAAGTTAGCTTATATGTTTAATCAAATCAAGTACTTCTAAATTAGACATATAAACATAGGTCAATACTTTCCTATGATGTCTGACTTATGTGTGTGACTCCATAGGTTTAAACATTTAGCCGGTAGCATAGGATCCAATTTCTGTACTAATCGAGATACCATCTAGCAATGATTTCTAACATCCAGATAGGTCGAATTATCACAAAAGAATATTCCAAAACCCATACACATGGTTACTGCATAATTCATCCTTTTGATCCTTAATACTCTATGATGGTCTTAGGTTAACTGTTAACCGAGATTGCTTCATTCACATTGTATTTCAACCTTTCAAATCTATCTTAGGGATTATCCTGAACAAGGCTTTACTAAATTAAAATACAGCGATACATCAACTTCAATAATTCAGAGGGATCAATCCCATCTTGATCCACACATAGACTTCATAGGTACTTGACTGTACTTAGTAGCCTTCCGTCATTGTACTAGAAATCTAGATAGTCTGGCATCAAGGCACTGTGAGTTGCTTGCAAGTCACTATGGTGATCTCAAGTATGAAGAACACTTATACTCATGTGCTTCGTGAGCAGCTTTTGACAACAGAATGCTCAGTAGGTGAGTCACCTGTTTAGTGATGATGTACTCCTACATCTCACATGTATGCCATACCAATGTCACCACACTCCTTGATTAAGAGGATAACCAACCTATATGGCACACAACGATCTCCACTCGATAAATGTCATCATCCTGTAATGATGTATCATTTGGTCATGAACAGGTTTAAGAACTATACGATAAATTTTCTCTTTATCGTACACTAACATAGTTCTAAGGACTTCATCACATCACAAGAGTTCAAGAAAGATGTAACTCCATTATAAAAAATATCAAAATAATTATTATTCATTGTCAATAATTAATATACAAAGATGAACTCATCGTCATATGATTGATTTTAAAACATAATTTCTAACAATGGATTGTCTCGATCGAGGTCTTACTCAATTGAAATACAGTGATGCATCACCACCTAAAATATGGAGGGATCAATCCCATCTTGATCCATACACCGACTACAAGTACTTGACTGTACTCAGAAACCTTCTATCACTGAATTAGAAATTCAGATAGTTTGACATCAAAATATAGTAAGTTTCTTGTAAGTCATCGTAGTGATCTCAATTCGGAGGGACATGCCCATATTCTTCACGAGCAACTCTTGACAGCAGAGTACTCCGCAGGTGAGTCACTTGTTCCATGATGATGTACTCCTACATTTCACCTGTATGCTATACCAGTGTCTTCACACTCCTTGGTTAAGAGAACAACCAACCTATATGGCACACAATGACCTACACTTGATAAATATCATCGTCCCTTAATAACATATCATTTGATCATGAACATATTTAAAAACTATTTGATAAATCATCATTTATTGATTATCATATAGTTCTAAGAACTTCATCACAACACATGAGTTCTATCAAAAAAGATGTACACCTTATGATGAATAATGCCAAATAAATTTTATTAATTCATAATTCATATATAAATTATAAAGAGCACAATCATCTAAATGATTGATTTTAGGATATATTTCTTAACAACTCCCACTTGGATCAAAGTCAATCGGTACAGTATCTTATACCCATCTTCCATTAAAGTTCATCAAACTCTTTGATTCCAAAGGTTTTAGCAAATGGATCAGTCAAGTTTTTCTTTCCATCGATCTTCTAAAGATCGACGTCATCTCTATCCACGACCTCTTATACAAGATGATAGCGATGTAGAGTGTGTTTGATTCTTTGGTGGGACTACTATTCATTATCCTAAGCTATGGCCCCAGTACTGTCATAATACAGTAGATTTGGACCATCAATGGAGGATGCCACTCCATTAGTCATTAATAAACTTTCACAAAAATTTTTTTTTTTTACAGCATCGAATGTTGCAATGTACTCAGCCTCTCAAACTAAATCGGCTGCAATGAATTGGCTGAAATTTTTTCAGCATATCGCTCCTTCATTTAGGGTAAACACATAACCCGATATGCTTTTTCCATCATGATGATCTGACTAAAATTGAAATCAATACATCTCATAAGTTTCAAGTCAGTGTCTCTATAGATTAGCCATTAGATCTTTTAGTATTTCTCAAATACTTAGGAGTTATCTCTACAACCTTTCAATGGTTCTCATCAAGATCAGTCTAGTATCTACTCACTATTCCTAATGAATATACCATATTCGATGTAGTACATGTCATGACGTACATGATAGATCCCATTGTCAAAATTTATAGGATTCTACTCATACATTTTCTCTCTTAAAGAATTATCCGACAATTCTTCTTAGAGAGGATAATTTCATGGTCTATCAGGAGATAGCCTTTTTTGGAATTCTCTGTACTAAACAAGTTCATCATAGTATTTATGTATGTGGATTGGGTAATCCAAGTAATCTTTTAGACCTATCCAAGCATGGTATCTTTAGGATGTAGGATGCTTCTCCCTAATCCTTCATGGAGAATTATGATGATAGCCACTGTTGGAAAATATAGACGATTTCATGCATGTATTTAAAAATTTTTTGAAATAAATCATAGTGGAAAGTAACTACATTAATCTTATTAATCTAACATGCATATGATCAGATCAATAAATTAACCTACTCCAGGATCTATGACATGATATGTGGCATATAAAATCTGAAAATCAGAAAATAAAAATTTGTATACGTACATGTGAGCAGTAGATCAAATCTACTGATAATCTGAATTCAAAACTTGATATCTGAGCATGGATCGATGATTGCCGCTATTAAGAGATGTGGTAAAGAGGTCCTCGTTGGTTGCTCGTAGTCGCACAGCATGTCCGACCTCTATGAAAAGTCCACTCGAAGCCCCGATCTGATCGGTCTCTTTGAGAATGCTAGCTCGTACGAAAACCATGTTGTTAGCTGATCTGAATCTTTTCTTTAAATCTCTTAAATCTTTCAAAATATTGAAGAAGAACATCTGGAGGAGATGAAGAGATGAAAGAAACATGGAGAGGAGACACTCTTCTCTCTTCTTTTTCTCTCTTTCCAAACCTTTAGGAACAAACCCTAGGGTTTCAGGTTTCACTCACCCAAAGAAGAGAGGGCTCTCCTCTTTCTTTCATGCCAAGATGTCATGCCCAAAACCCCTTCACCATGGAGCACTCTTTCTAATCTCTCACTTACATGCACAAAAGGAAAAATTTCCTTTTATTTGGCATCATAAGTCATTGGGTTTGAGGAGTCCTAGAGATGTTGGACTCTATTGAGAGTTGTCGCCCCCTTTCACAAAAATCCATGCAAAAATATTGTGACACCCCTTCCCTTTTTTCTTTCTTATGGTAAATCAATCTCATCTAATTTCTCACAGTGAAAAACACTCTGAAAATGTCGCACAAAGTAAGAGAAAAATAAGGTATGGTGTGGAGGGTGGTTTGGATGAGAACAAACTCCTCTTAATAAGGAGTTATGTTTGAAATCAAATTTCAAACCTTCCTTTAATCAAAACCTATCCATCTTTGGCATTGAGAAAGGGGAGTGACATCAAAGTTTGGCATGAAGAAATCTCATGCAAAAACAATTTTGGCATGAAGAAATATGGTGTTAAGAATTGGATGGCGCAAGGGAAGAAGAGTCCAATCTTTTATGGACTCTTGGTTTCCTTATTTGATTCAAAACCAAATCACATTTGATTAGGCCCAAATAGATAGATGAAACCCAATCTAATTAGGTTCATAAATTTTTAATCAAATCTCAATCCAATTAAAAATTGATTGAATCAAAATTCTGATCAAATCAGGGACAATTCTCCCTTAGTGATTAGGTCATCTCATAACCTAATCGGATCAAACTTAATTGAATTTAATTCAATTAGATTTGATTTAATCCTCTTTACTCAATCAAATTAAGCTAATCAATAATCTAATTACTAATTAATCCTTTATTAATTCACTAACACTTAGCAAATAAATTCATTGCAACTTTTGCATAAGATTAACTATCAATCAAATTGATGATTAAACCCTTGAACGATTTTCAATCGTTGATCAGCCACATGATTAGTCAAAAACTTCATTTGAGTATGACCCCGTAGGTTTGAACCTAAGCTGGTAGTATAAAAATAAAATTTTGAACTAATCGATGTAACCATTTAGCAATGGGATCCGACATCTGGATAGATCGAATGATGGCAAAGCAACATTCAAGAACCTACTGGTGTATGATTACTGTATAATTTATTCTTTTGACCCTAATGCTCAAGGAGACTTAAGGTTTAACTGTCAACCCTGGATTAGTTATTCACATTGTATTTCAATCTTTCAAATCTGTCATATGGGTTATTTGGATCCAGATTTTACTAAATTGAAATATATTGATGCATTAACTCTTACTTATTCGGAGGGGTCAATCTCTTCTTGACTCATACACCGACTTAACAAGTACTTGACTGTACTCAAAAATTTTTTGTCACTATATTAAAAATTTAGATAGTCCGACATCAAAATACAGTGATTTGCTTGTAAGTCATCATTGTGATCACAGGTGGAAGAGACACTTATACCTATACCCTTCATGAGCTACTCTTGACCGCAGAGTACTCCGCAGTTGGTCACATTTAATGAGAAATACTCCTACATCTCACTTGCATGCCATACTAGTATCTTCACATCACTTGATTATGAAGATAATCAACACATATGGGACACAACGACCAACACTTGATAATTGCTATCATCCTAGTAATAGCATATCGTTTGATCGTGAACTAGTTTAAGGATTATGTGATAAATCTTTTTTTACCGATTAAAGTAGTCCTAAGGACTTCATCACAACATAGGAGTTCATTAGAAGATGTAACATTATGATAAAAAAAGCCAAATAACTTTTATTATCGATCAATTCATATATATTTATAATTAGCACAATCGTCAAATGATTGGTTTTAAGATACAATTTCCAATAACTCTCACTTAGACTAAAGTCAATCAGTATAGTATCATATATCTATCTTCGATTTATCATCTCAAAACTCTTATATATCAAGATTTTAGTAAATAGGTTAATCAGGTTCTTCTTTCAGTCCTTCACAAGCTACTTTTGACAGCAGAGTGCTCCGCAGTTGGACACGTTCAATGAGATATACTCTTATATTTCACTTGCATGCCATACCAGTATCTCCAGACTATTTGATTATGAGG
>NC_026007.2:8124305-8241600 GCF_000442705.2 Elaeis guineensis | reverse complement strand
TCGGGGATGAAGTCTGGCTCTGTAAGGAGTTCGGATGAAGTCTTCCTGTAGTCGAAAGCCGGGGATGAAGCCCGGCTCCCGTAGGAGTCCGACGAAGTCTTCCCGCAGTCGGAGTCGGGGATGAAGCCCAACTCCCGTAGGAGTCCGGACGAAGTCTTCCTGCAGTTGGAGTCGGGGATGAAGCCCGGCTCCCGTAGGAGTCCGGACGAAGTCTCCTGCAGTCGAAGTCGGGATGAAGTTCGGCTCCCGTAGGAGTCCGGATGAAGTCTTCCTGTAGTCGAAGTTGGGGACGAAGTCCGGCTCCCGTAGGAGTCCGGACGAAGTCTTCCTGCAGTCGAAGTCAGGGATGAAGTCCGGCTCCCGTAGGAGTCTGGATGAAGTCTTCCTGCAGTCGAAGCCGGGGATGAAGCCCGGCTCCCGTAGGAGTCCAGACGAAGTCTTCCTGCAGTCGGAGTCGGGGATGAAGCCCGGCTCCCGTAGGAGTCGGACGAAGTCTTCCTATAGTCGAAGTCGGGGATGAAGTCGGCTCCCATAGGAGTCCGGACGAAGTCTTCCTGCAGTCGAAGTCGGGGATGAAGTCTGGCTCCCGTAGGAGTCCGGACGAAGTCTTCCTGTGGTCGAAGTCGGGGATGAAGTCCGGCTCCCGTAGGAGTCTGGATGAAGTCTTCCTGCAGTTGGAGTCTGGGATGAAGTATGGCTCCCGTAGGAGTCCGTCTGTTGTGAAGAATCTGGTCGATGCTGGAGGGGGTTTATCCATCGACAGAACTTGAGAATGCTGCTGAGGCTCGGTTGCCGGAGAGATGTCGTCGAAGGTCGGACGCCGGTGGAATCCCTGAGTGGTCACTCCTGACACGATCTTCGGCTGGGGGGGTGATTTTATACCCAACACCAGTTTCCCTACTTCTGAGTTCGAGTTTCGAACGAAGGAAGTACAGAAAAATTTTCACAGCCGAAGTCGTTTCCTTGAATTCTGCACATGACTGCCCTCGAAAATCTTGGCATTCAATGCGCGCGTGCTGGAGTCTTTTTTCGATTAGGGCGATCCGAAGAGTCCTTTTGGAATTTCCCCCGGAGCGTAGTCCTAAGCGCCACACCATAATGGCCCCACCAACAACTAGCCCTATGTCACGGTGAGTGGGACACATGGCGGGCGCTGGTGGACTTAGGGCTATCCGCCACCATAACTGCGCCAGGCCCCGTTGCTTATTTAAGCCCCCTCCTTCCCTCTAGGAGCTTCACTTCGCCTGAGAGTTGACACCTTTCTTCTGCCTGAGAGTTTAGTCACTCCATCGGTGCCCTTTTCGACTCTAAGCACTCTTCACACCAGTCTTCACCATCTCCACCGGCTCCCCGCCGCCTTCAATCTTCCGAGCCCCTTCGAGGGGTTCTCCCACCGGGGCTTCTGCCTCGGAGGCCAACCTCGAGAGGATGCCACAGATCAAGAGGAGTAGGAGGAGGAAAACAGCAGCCTACGAATTCTCCGGCTGTCAAACTGTCACTGAGGGTTCCCAGCGCCTCAAAGGGGGCTCGATGGAGAATTCCTTCAACAACAAAGATTTAATAACGGAAGCAACCGGTGAGCGCATTCCGCTTGAGAACTTCAGAGTAGTTAAACAGAGTGACATCGATCAAGGGGGCAGAGTTGTCGTCACAAGCGGTGGCGGGTTTCTTGACATTGTCAGGGCTGAGGGACCAGAAGCGGTCGGTGCTGACGGTGGGGCAGTAGAACTTGTTGCGGGGACGGTGGAAGTAGCGCATGCCGACCTTGTCGAAGTACCTAGGACGGTGGTTGTCGTGGAGCACACGGTGGTGGTGCATGCCTCCGGTGCCATCACGGCCTTCGGGGTACTTTCGGTTCTTCCCGATGCAGGTCGTCGTCGCTGCTGCCGTCGCCGTCGCTGCCCCTTGAATTCTATCCCCCCTTTTCCCCCTAGGGTTGGGGTTTCGGTGATGGAGTGGAACGAGGTGGGGGTGAGAGCCGAGGGATTTATCACACGCACTAGAAAATACTGCCGAGAAGGACGAAACCGGAAGGAGAAGTCGAAAGTTTGAAGTGGTCCCTAATGTGTTCCTTCCGAGTCTTGTAGTAATGTTGTCATTTTTTTTTTTTCTGACCCTCAGGGTCTTGTAACGTAATCTTGTTAATCGAGAATGAGAAGGAGATTTTGTTACCTTGTCCGCACTTTGCGTCAAATCGATGCCTGTCGAGCTTCTTTCATTTACTATTGTTATTGTTGTATTCCCCTCCTCTCTCTTTTCTTCTTCAAACTTAAGGGCTCTATAATGCATATTTAGTAAATAACATGAGAAGGGGATTTTCCGCTACCTCTTTTACTCACGTGTTGAATTGTCGTCTGTCGATCTTCCTTCGGCTTTTGCCTTGCTCGGTATCGATGCCATTCAGAGGTACCCGATCACCGTCGCATTGACCCGTCTCTCTATCTGTGATCGCTGATTTGTCCGGGACCGCTCGAGTTTGACTCCTCCTTTCAGAGTTCGAGCCCGGAGGTCTAAGCTTCTCGTCGCCCCGAGGAAGCCGTCTTATCCTTGGCCCATGTCGGGAGCCCCTTTTGGAGGTCGGGGATTTTGATGGGAACCCCCATCCTCGTCGAGGCGAGATTCCCTGTGTTTTTAATGTAAATTGTTTTTCAGTTGTCGCTGATGTAGTTCGTCGCTTTCCTTTTTAACCCCTCCCCCTTTCTTCTTTTTTTTTTCTTTTCTCGAGTGAGGGTTTTCCCCCTGCTCTTAGTGGGGTCGTGGGAGCGCGGAGGGGTTGCTGGGAAGGTTCCCTTTTTTTCCATCCGGTCTTGAATGACCAGACCTTAATTGGTGTCAGGACGAGGTTCTTCCCCTATTTCTGACGTAATCGATTTCAGCTCTGGTCAGAACGAGGTCCTCCTCTTGTTTCTAACAGGGCTATGGGGGCACATATGGACGTTGCAGGGCCTCTCCCCCATCCGGTCTAAGTGTAACCGGACCTTCTACTTTGCTCAAGTTAGGGCGAGGTTCTCCTCCTGTCCCTAACGTGGCTGTGGGGGCACATATGGGCATTGTAGGGCCTCTCCCCCCATCCGATATAAATGTAATCGGGCCTTCGACTTTGCTCATGTTAGGATGAGGTTCTCCTCCTGTTTCTAGCATGGTTGTGGGGGCACATATGGGCATTGCAGGGCCTCTCCCCCCATCCGGTCTAAATGTAACCGGGCCTTCGACTTTGCTCATGTTAGGACGAGGTTCTCCTCCTATTCCTAATATGGCTGTGGGGGCACATATGAGCGTTGCAGGGCCTCTCCCCCCATCCGGTCTAAATGTAACCAGGCCTTCGACTTTGCTCATGTTAGGACGAGGTTCTCCTCCTGTTCTTAACATGGCTGTGAGGGTACATATGGGCATTGCAGGGCCTCTCCCCCCATCCGATCTAAATGTAACTGGGCCTTCGACTTTGCTCATGTTAGGACGAGGTTCTCCTCCTGTTCCTAACATGACTGTGGGGGCACATATGGGCATTGTAGGGCCTCTCCCCCATCCGATCTAAATGTAACCGGGCCTTCGACTTTATCGAGGCAAAGTTCTCCTCCTACTCCCGACACAGTTTGTTTCGATCGTCCTGTTGATATAGGCTTGTGCCAAGAGAGAAGACATGTAGATATAAGACTTTTATTTAAAATAAAGTTATCAGTAATACATTCATAAATTTTTCAAGCTCCATGGTCGTGGGAGGTCTGCTCCTTCGAGCTCCTTGAGATAATAAGTTTCGGGCCGGACTACTTTTTTGACTTCGTATGGGCCTTCCCAATTTGGGGCGAGCTTCCCTCGATCCTGAGGTTGCGAGATAGCACCTCGTCGAAGTATTAGGTCTCCTACTCTAAAGACTTTATTTTTGACCCGAGAATTGTAATAGCGGACGACTTTCTGTCTGTAGGCTGCCATCCGAATTTGAGCTACCTCCCGCTTTTCTTCCAGCAAGTCGAGATTGGCTTTAAGACCTTGCGAATTGTGATGTTCGTTGAATGCCACGACTCGTGCCGATGGGAGCTTGAGCTCAATTGGGATAACAGCCTCCGTGCCGAAGGCTAGAGCGAAGGGGGTCTCCCCCGTGGGTAGTCTTTGGGTAGTTCGGTACACCCACAACACATGGTAAAGTTTATCTGTCCAAGTTTCCTTCGCCTTTTCGAGCCTTGTCTTGATCCCTTGCAGCAGAGTTCTATTGGTCACTTCGACTTCGCCGTTCGCCTGAGGATGGGCTACCGATGTGAAGTTGTGGGAGATGTTTAGGTCTTCACAAAATTCGATGAATCTCTCTCCAGCAAATTGTCGCCCGTTATCAGTAATTAGGGTTCTCGGCAGGCCGAACTTGCAAACGATTGACTTTCAGATGAAGTCTTGTACTTTAGCTTTCGTGATTTTCGCCAGCGGTTCGGCTTCGATCCACTTGGTGAAATAGTCAATTGCTACCAGGAGGAACTTTCTCTGCCCCGACGCCACGGGAAAGGGTCCAAGGATATCCATTCCCCATTGCACGAACGGCCATGGGGCACTCAAGGGTGTAAGCTCGACGGCGGGCTGTCTCTGGATGTTGGCATACCTCTGACATCGGTCACACTTTCTGACGTATTCAATGGAGTCACGGTACATTGTTGGCCAGTAATACCCTTGGCGGAGCAACTTGTGGGATAAGGATCTAGCCCCCAGATGGCTTCCGCAGATTCCCTCATGCACCTCCTATAAGGCGTAGTCAGCTTTCGAAGGCCGGAGATATTTTAAAAGGGGCAAAGAGTATGATCTCTTGTACAGCTTGTCCTCATAAAGGATGTACCGGGAGGCTTGATTTCTGAGCTTCCGAGCTTCTTTTGCATCATGAGGGAGAACCCTGTCCTTGAGATATGCCACCAGTGGGTCGATCCAACTGGGCTCATGGTCAATTTCCATCATGGGCCGCGATTCTTTCGTACTTGAGCACTTCAGAACTTCAAAGAGAACACCCTTGGGCAATTCAGTTGGAGCCAACATAGCCAGCTTGGAGAGAAGATCGGCCCTGGTGTTTTCCATTCTTGGGATCTGCCTGATGTTGAAGCTACTAAAGGCGGGGACGAGCTCCTTTACCTTTTCAAGATACTTAGCCATGCTGTCCTCCCATGCTTCATAGTTTTCACTGACTTGTCCCACCACCAATTGGGAGTCGCTGTGAACTTGGAGCCGATCTGCTCCCAATTCTTTGGCGATCCTCAATCCTGCGATTAGAGCTTCGTATTCCACTCTATTGTTTATTGCAGGAAATTCGAAGCGAAGAGCATACTCCGCGATGATTCCCTCCAGACTGACCAAGATCAGGCCCGCGCCTGCACCCGACATGTTGGAGGATCCGTCCACGTAGAGGGCCCAAAAGCAATTGGGGGGGTCTGCTTCTTCTTCGAAGGAGTTCGGTCGGGGCTCCAGGCCGTCAATTTCACCCTGTTCAGATTCGGCCTCTTCTGAAATAGTGCATTCTGCTATAAAATCTGTCAATATCTGAGCTTTCACCGTCAGTCTGGGTCGATAGTTGATGTCAAGTTCTGTGAGCTCGATCGCCCATTTCGCTATTCTCCCGGAGGCATCTGCTCGATGGAGAATCACCTTGATCGGCTGGTCGGTGAGCAACGTTACGGTGTGCCCTTGAAAGTAGGGTCAGAGCCTCCAGGCTGCAATCAACAGGGTGTAAGTTAGCTTCTCTAATTTAGTATACCTGGTTTCAGTATCTCTCAACGTGCGACTGATGTAGTAGATCGACTGTTGAATTTTTGCTTCTTCCTTGACGAGAACTGCTGTGAGAGCCTTAGGGGAGACCGCCAGGTATAAGAACAGCTCCTCTCCAGGCTCGGGCTTCGCTAACAGCGGAGGTGAGCCGAGGTAGCTTTTTAGTTCTTCGAACGCCTGTTGGCACTCAGTGGTCCAACAGAAGTCCTTCGGCTGCTTGAGGGTTTGGAAGAAGGGTAAGCACCGTTCGGCCGACCTCGCAACGAAGCGATTCAGGGCTGCCACCCTCACTGTAAGGCATTGAACCTCTTTTATCGACTTCGGGGTGGCCATCTCCTGGATGGCATGAATTTTCTCTGGATTGGCTTCGATCCCATGCCCCGATACCATGAAGCCCAGGAATTTCTTCGAGGTCACTCCGAAAGCACACTTAGTCGGGTTCAACTTCATCTTATATTTTCGGAGGGCGCCGAAGGTCTCCTCAAGATCGACGACATGGTTCATGGAAGATTTATTTTTCATGAGCATGTCGTCCACATAGACCTCCATGTTGTGGCCGATCTGTTCCTTGAAGATTTTGTTCACCAGCCGTTGATAGGTCGCACCTACGTTTTTAAGGCCGAAAGGCATGACCCTGTAACAGTAAAGACCACGGTTAGTAATGAAAGCAGTCTTTTCTTCATCTTCTGGCGCTATCCTGATTTGATTATAGCCGGAGAATGCATCCATAAAGGTGAGAAGCTCATGGCCCGAGGTTGCATCCACCAGTTGATCAATTCTGGGCAGAGGGTAGCTGTCCTTCGGGCAGGCTTTATTCAGCTTTTTGAAATCTATACACATCCTCCACTTGCCGTTTGCCTTTTTGACTAGGATGATGTTGGAAATCCAATCAGGATAATTGACTTTTCTAATGAATCCGGCTTTCAGGAGTTTGTCCACTTCCTCGACTATCGCTTTCTGCCTCTCCGGTGCATGACCTCAAATTTTTTTCTTCATCGGTCGATGCTTTGGATCGACGGTCAGGCGATGTTCCATGACTTCTGCATCAATCCCTGGCATGTCTGCTGGGACCCAAGCAAAAACATCCACATTCTTTCGTAGGAAATCAATGAGCTGCGTCCGCACCTCTTTCCCCAGGTTGGAGCCGATCTTCACCACATGTTTCGTATACCCATCGTTCAAAGGGATCGAAACCAGGTCTTCGATTGGGCCGCCCCTTTCCTCAGCGAGATCATCGCGAGCGTCCAATCCATCAACCGGACAGAGGTCAGATTGGTCACTTCTTTGCAAGGCTATGTTGTAGCAGTGTCTGGCTAGGACCTGGTCTCCCCTGACTTCTCTGACTCCCTGGTTAGTAGGAAATTTCAATTTCAAATGATAGGTTGACACCACGACCCGGAGAGCGTTGAGGCCAGGTCGGCTGAGGATAGTGTTGTAGGCTGACGGTGCCTTCACCATCAGAAAATTCACCAAAGCCCTAGATTGTCTTGGATATCGACCCACAGCCACAGTCAAAGTTATTACCCCCTCCACTGGGACAGCATCACCGGTAAATCCTACCAAGGGGGAGCTGATCGGCCCCAAATGACCGTCAAGGATGGACATTTTTGAGAAGGCATCGTAGAACAAAATATCGACCGAACTTCCATTGTCGACAAGAATGCGGCGGACATCGTAATTAGCTATATTTAAAGAAACTACAACTGCATCGTTATGAGAAAATTGAACTCCCCGAGCATCTTCTTCAGTAAAGGTTATGGATTCCTCAATTCTTTGTCACTTAAGAGGTCCGATCAATAAATTGGTTGTTCCCTGCCGGGATTCTCCCAAGATGGTGTTGGTGAAATCCGTCGGAGGCCGATCATTGGAATGCTCTAGGCCGACTGCTGTTGCCGGAGGAGGAGGAGCCTGGGAGACCGGAGATGGGGCCGGGGCTTGCGGAGCTCGCTGAGACCTGGCCGCAAAGGCCGTTGACCACTTGGAGGATGCCCTTCGGGGAGGCATCAGGTGGAGGCCAGGCAGGAAACTGGAGGAGAAGATATCAGGGAAGATGACCGGAGGTGGTCCCATTGAGTGCTCCTTTAAAAACAAGGGTACTGCGAAGACACGAGCCCCTTCCTCTAGCACCAATCTTGTTGGTGCAAAAATCCACCTGCGTCGGAGAAGCTAGAGTCGAGGGAGTCGCGGTCGCCGTCGGGACCTGCAAAGGAAGTCTAAACCGGAGTTGGGGGTGCTCCGACAAGACCCTCCGACGCTCAAGTCAGTTCTCTACCTCAACAAGAATGGAGTGCTCGAACAAAAATTTTAGCAGAGTTTTGGGATAGAAATTAGAGCTTAGAGAATAACGTATCTGGGACCTCCTTTTTATAGGCAGAGGGAGCAACGGATTGATAGCGACGTTTGTAACTGCTTAGTAGTGGGCCGCTCGGGGCCAGGAAGAGTTTATTATGAAGAGTAATGGGGGGAGTCGTGGCTGTCACCATGGCTCACCACGTGGAGTCTATTGTGGAGAGTAGAGCGGTGTCCGTTGTCGTGACTCATCAAGGAGTGGTGGAGCCGCACAGAATCTGTCGCAGGAAGTGGAGCAGAATCGTGGCCATAACTGCGGCCTGCCGCGTGGAGCCTATTACGGGGAGTGGTGGAGCTGCACAGAATCTGTCGCAAGAGGTGGAGCAGAGTCGTGGCCATTACTGTGGCCTGTCAGAGAGTCCAGACCTGTCGGTCGAAGCTCAGTTGACGTGCCTGGTGGAGAGAGGTGGCTATCCATCTGAAAGGAGCTCGGATGTTGCTGGCGGGCCATCTACCGTTGGGTGTCTTGAGCGTTAGTACTATAGGCGAGGGCCATTTGCTGTAGGAGCCCAGTCAGAGGCTTTCTGTAGATGAAGTTCGATTTTCGCAGGAGTCCGGACGAAGGCTTCTTGCAGCTGGAGTCGGGGACGAAGTCCGGCTCCCGTAGGAGTCCGGACGAAGTCTTCCTGTAGTCGAGGTCGGGGATGAAGTCCGGCTCCCATAGGAGTCCGGATGAAGTCTTCCTACAGTCGAAGTCGGGGACAAAGTCCGGCTCCCGTAGGAGTCCGGATGAAGTCTTTCCACAGTCGGAGTCGGGGATGAAGTCCAGCTCCCGTAGGAGTCCGGACAAAGTCTTCCGATAGTCGAAGTCGGGGATGAAGTCCGACTCCCGTAGGAGTCCGGATGAAGTCTTCCTGCAGTCGGAGTCAGGGATGAAGTCTGGCTCCCGCAGGAGTCCGGACGAAGTCTTCCTATAGTCGAAGCCAGGGACAAAGCTCGACTCCCGTAGGAGTCTGGACAAAGTTTTCCCACAGTCAGAGTCGGGGACGAAGCCCGGCTCCCATAGGAGTCCGGACGAAGTCTTCCTGCAGTCAGAGTCGGGGATGAAGCCTGGCTCCCATAGGAGTCCGGATAAAGTCTTCCTGCGGTCGAAGTCGGGGATGAAGTCTGGCTCCCGTAGGAGTCCGGACGAAGTCTTCCTGTAGTCAGAGTCGGGGACGAAGTCTGGCTCCCATAGGAGTCCGGATGAAGTCTTCCTGGAGTCGAAGTCGGGGACGAAGCCCGGCTTAGGAGTCCGGACGAAGTCTTCCCGCAGTCAGAGTCGGGGATGAAGCCCGGCTCCCGTAGGAGTCCGGACGAAGTCTTCCTGTAGTCGGAGTCGGGGATGAAGCTCGGCTCCCGTAGGAGTCTGGACGAAATCTTCCTACGATCGAAGTCGGAGATGAAGTCTGGCTCCTGTAGGAGTCCGGACGAAGTCTTCCTGTAGTCGAAGTCGGAGATGAAGTCCGGCTCCCGTAGGAGTCCGGACGAAGTCTTCCTACTGTCGAAGTCGGGGATAAAGTTCAGCTCCCGTAGGAGTCCGGACGAAGTCTTCCTGCAGTCGAAGTCGGGGACGAAGCCCGGCTCCCATAGGAGTCTGGACGAAGTCTTCCTGCAGTCGGAGTCTGCAGTCGAAGTCGGGGATGAAGTTCGGCTCCCGTAGGAGTCCGGACGAAGTCTTCCTGTAGTCGAAGTCGGAGATGATGTCCGGCTTTCGTAGGAGTTCGGATAAAGTCTTCCTGCAATCGAAGTCGGGGATGAAGTCTGACTCCTGTTGGAGTCCGGACAAAGTCTTCCTGTAGTCGAAGTCGGGGATGAAGTCTGGCTCCCATAGGAGTCCGGATGAAGTCTTCCTACAGTCGAAGTCGGGGATGAAGTACGGCTCCCATAGGAGTCCATCCATCGTGAAGAATCTGGTCGACGCTGGAGGGGGTTTATCCATCGACAGAACTTGGGAATGCCGCTGAGGCTCGGTCACCAGAGAGATGTCGCCGAAGGTCGGACGCCAGTGGAATCTATGAGTGGTCACTCCTGACACGAACTTCGGCTGGGGGGGGATTTTATACCCAACATACGCCATGACATGTACAAGATTAGATGTGGTATCTCACTATGGGTAATGAGTAGATACCAGTTTGATCCAGGAGAAAATCACTGGAAGGTCGTAAAGACCATTCTTAAGCATTTGAGAAATACTAAGGACCAGTGACTAGTGTATAGTGAAACTGACTTGAAACTAGTGGGGTTCACCGACTTCAATTTTTAGTCAGACTATGACAATAGTAGTTATATTTTTATCCTAAACGGTGGAGCGATTTGCTGAAGAAGTTTCAAGCAGCATACTGTGGCTGACTCTGTTTGCAAAATAGAGTATATCGCCACATCTGATGCTGCAAAAAAAGCTGTATGGTTACGAAAGTTCATCGACGAGCTCAGAGTGGCACCCTCTATTGATGGCACTATCTTGTTATACTACGATAATACTGGAGCCATTGCTCAAGCTAAAGAGTCGAAGTCCCATCAGTGCACCAAGTATATTCTGTACCGCTATCACCTTATTCGAGAGATCATGGATCGAAATGACGTCGACCTTCAAAAGATCGATGAAAAAAAAATTTTGGCTAATCCCTTACTAAAGCTCCCAAAATCAAGGAGGCCGATGATCACAAATCGAAGATGGATATACGATACTATAACGATTGGTTTTAGTCTAAGTGGGAGTTATTGAAAAATATGTCCCAAAGTCAATCGTCAGCCTGTTGACGACTGTGCTCATACTTATAAATTATATATAAATTTTTATTAATAAAAATTATTTGATATTTTTATTACAAATTATTCATCTTTGAACTCCTGTATTGTAATGAAGTCCTTAAGACTATAATTGATCGATAAAAGAAGATTTATCGTTTAATCCTTAAAAGTGTTCACGACCAAATGATATGCTATTAATAGAATGATAGCAAATCGAGTATAGATCGTTGTGTACCATATAAGTTGGTTGTCCTCTTAACCAAAGAATGTGGAGACACTGTTATGGCATGTAGATGGAATGTAAGAGTACATTCGCATCGAACATGATTATTTACTGAGTACTCTACTGTCAAAAGTAGTTCGAGAAGGATATGGGTATAAGTGTCCCTTAGACCTGAGACCACCATAGTGACTTGTAAGCAACTCACTATACTTTAATACCGGACCATCTAAATTTTTAATTCAGTGATAAAAGGATACTGGGTGCAGTCAAGTACTTATCAAGTCGGTGTGTGTGTCAAGATGGAATTGACCTCTCTAAATTAGTAGGAGATATGCATCAGTGTATTTCAATTTAGTAAAATTTTAATCAGAGTAATCCATGAGATAGATTTGAAAGGTTGAAATATAATGTGATCAACTTAATTAGGGTTGATAGTTAAACCCTAGATCATCTTGAGCATTAGGGTCAAAGGGATGAATTATACATTAACCATACGCCAGTAGGTTCTAGAATGTTGCTTTGCAATATTTCGACCTATCTAATCTTTGGATCACCATTGCTAGATGGTTACATCGATTGGTATAGAAAGTTATTCTTATACTATTGGCTTAGGTTAGAACCTATAGGATCGCACACATTAGAAGATTTGATCAGATCTGATGGCTGAAGAGTCCAATTGGATTATGATTTTGGTGAGGAGTCCTACTGGGACTGAAACTCTGAAGGAGAGTCCCACTGGGACTGAGACTCTACTATTAATAGAGAATTAATTAGTAATTGACTCAATTTGATTGAGTGAAGAGCTTTAGATTAAGTCTAATTGAATTAGATTCAATTCGACTCAGATTGGATTTGATATGATCAATCTTGTTTATAAGAGAAATTTGATCCTGATTCGATCAGGATTTTGACTTAGCTAATTTCTAATTGGATTAAAAATGCATTGAGATAATTAGATTCTTAATTGGATTTGATTCATTTCTGTCAGTGGGTTCAATATAAATTTGATTTGGATTAGAATTGAATTAGAAATGAAGAGTCCAAGTCGATTAGGACACTATCCTTATCTCCTTACGCCACTCTTGGACTCATGCCCATATCTCCATGCCAAATTACATTTGGCTTGACATTTTTGGTGTCAAAGTAGTAGATGTAATAAGAGTGGGCAGCAATGATTGATGACTTATAATCCTATCTCTTGCCTAATTCGAATGCGATCCGAATTAGAGATAAGATGAAAACAAGGAAAGGATTTTTTCATACATGAAAGGTTGTTGGCACTATATAGTTTTTTCTTTTATTTTTCTTAGAGAGTTCTTAGGTGTGTGAGATACTAGAATCCTTCTCCACACCAAGGAGCATTTTCTAGAATTTTTTTGGGATGCCAAAAGTGTTTTGGCATGGACTCTTGGCACCCTCCCTTAGTTGAAAACCCTAATTCCAAGTCTATAAAAGGGTGGCTCCTCCTCTTTGGCATCATATATCTTTTTCTCTTATTGGTGTTTTCATTTCTAGAACCTCTCCTCTTCTTTCTCTCTTTCTCCTCCAAATCTCTTCATCCATTAGAGTGTCCAAGGTGCTTGAAGAAAAAGAAAGAGATCAACCGTCAAAGTTGCTTGCAGGCTAGCACCTCCAAGCACCTTGATCTGCATCAGTCTTCACATGGATTTTCTGTAGAGGCCAGATGACTTCGTGTGGCTATGAGCAATCTGAAGAATATCCTCTTCAAGCATTGGACCAGTGGAGATCAAGATTTAATTGGTTTGGTAATTGTTTCTAACTTGTCTTGATCATACTGTCAGATCTAATAGTTAGATCTAGGATTTCAGCATCGATGAGATCGATGTATATTTTTATTTTTAGATCTAAAGTATATATTTTTTATATCATAGATCATAGGATGGTAGTCTAGATTAGATCTTATAAATGTGATAAAGATTAAATTATTTAATCTTTCGCTTCCATTGTACAAAAATTTTTGAAATTACATTTATAGCACTACCGCATATTTCCTTCAGTGGGAGGATCTTTCGACGCACGTTGTCCCTTTAAGAAAGAAAAAAAGAAAAAAAATAAAAAGGTGTAAAGTGCTGGGAGTCAGACCCAGAAGCTCAAGTTCAAGGCTGATCAAAGTTAGATAGAGTGCTTCTGTTGCAAGAAGCAGGGTCACTGAAAGAGGATCTATCCTCAATATATAGCTTTTCTTGACCCAAACAGACCAAAGAAGAAGAAGCAATCAGTTACTGGACATGATACGATAACACCTTGTAACTTCTCTATTTTTGATAGAATGATTTGGGTTTTGGATATCGGTAGCCTTATTAATATTTGTAATTCGTTGCAGGGTTTTCAGATCAGTAGGAGTTTGGAAATAGTGAGAGATTTCTGAACGTTGGAGATGAAAGATCAGTTTCATTTCTAACTTTAAGAATCATCAAATTTGTATTGGAGTCTCATTTTATTATTCTTAATGAATGTCATTACTATCCCAATTTTTTTTTAAATATTATTTCTATAGGTCTTTTGGCCAAATCAAATTATGAAATATCAATAAAGAAAAGCTGTTGTGATATTATTTTGAATAGTCTTACTATAATGTATGGATAGTTGAACAATAAAATTTATGTTGTATCTAGGCCTAATGTAATGTACACATCTAATAAACATCCTAGGATAGTCGATGTCACGGATGCCTATCTTTGACATTGTAGGCTAAGTTATATCAACAAGAACAGGATGAACAGGTTAGCTCAAGAAGGAATTCTTGATGACAACAATTATAAATCGTTGCCTACCAGTGAGTCTTACTTACTTAAAAAAATGATCAAGTCACCTTTTACTGAAAAAGATGAACGAGCCAGTGATGTTCTGGGTTTGGTACATACTGATGTATGTGAACCCATGAGTACAAACACTAGAGGAGGGTATTACTATTTCATTACAGTCACAGACGACCTATCTAGGTATGGACATATCTATCTTTCTAATAAATTTTTGATATATCTTAAGGAGAGTGGGATTCTCTCTCAATGGATACCTCCGGGAATGCCACAACATAATGGTATGTCAGAAAAGAGAAATCGAACCCTGTTGGACATGGTTCGATCCATAATAGGCTTTTCTAGTCTATCGAAATCCTTCTAAGAATATACACTCGAGTCAGCTTGTTATGCGCTTAATAGGGTTCCTAGTAAATCTGTAAGTAAAATATTATATGAGATATGGACTGGATGTAAGCCAGCACTCTCTCACCTTAAGATTTGGGGATGTCCGACATATGTCAAACATTTGAAAACAGACAAACTTGGAGCTAGATCTGATAGATGTAATTTTGTAGAGTATCTTAAAGAAACTAATGGGTATTATTTTTACCTTATTGATGAACAAAAAGTGTTTGTCAGCCTTAGGACAGTCTTTTTAGAAAAAAATTTTTTTGGGGAAGGGATTAATGCCTCTAAGGTTGAACTTGAGGAAGTTCAACAGGTAGAATCGACACAGTCTAGTGAACTACAGAATCAGATTTGATGATGTTAAATCTAGAAACTGTTGTAGAGGTACTATTAAGGAGATCCGATAAAGTATCGCATCAATCAGATAGATACTATAGTTTTTTTATCCGAAAGGGGGATCCTGTTGAACTCGATGAGAACAATGAGGATCCGATCACCTATATGGATGCAATGCAGAGGTCTGACTCTGATAAATGGTTTGAAGTCATAAAATTCAAAATAAAGTCCATGAAGATCAATGATGTATGGGCATTAGTTGACCCACCTAAAGGGGTTAAACCCATAGGGTGTAAGTGGGTCTTCAAAAGAAAGAGGGATGCAGATGAAAAGGTGGAGACCTATAAAGCCTGATTGGTTGCCAAAATTTATCGTCAACATTATGGTATTGACTGTGATGAGATATTTTTTTTTATGATAATGCTCAAATCCATTCGGATTATGCTTGCAATAGCAGCATACGTGGACTATGAAATCTGATAAATGGATGTGAAAATAGCTTTTGTAAATGGAGAGCTGGAAGAAGAGGTGTATATGATACAGCTTGAGAATTTTACATCCACAAATGAGTCTAAAGTATGCAAGCTTCAGAGATCTATTTATGGATTGAAGCAAGCATCCAGGAGTTGGAACATGTATTTTGATAAGGTTATCAAAATATATGACTTCGTTAGGAACGGAGAAGAACCCTGCATTTATAAATGGATAAATGACTCTGTGGTTGTATTCTTCATTCTCTATGTGGATGACATTCACTTAATTGAAAATGACATCCCTGCATTACAAGAAATAAAAGTCTAGTTATCATCTCAGTTCTCTATGAAGGACTTAGGAGAAGTATCTTATATTCTTGGGATGAAGATCTATTGAGATAGATCAAAAAGGTTGCTTGGATTATCCCAGTCCACATACATAGACACCATGCTGAAGTGGTTTAGCATGAAAAATTTCAAGAAAGGCTATCTCCCGATAGACCATGAAATTTTTCTCTTGAAGAGATATTGTCCGACAACTCCTCAAGAGAGAGAGCGTAGAAGTAGAGTTTCATATGCTTCGATCGTGGGTTTTTAAAGAGAAATTTGAGTGCAGGGGTAAAATAGTAATTTTAAAACTTTTTTAAAATTATTATTTTACAGTGGAAATTATTAATTAATCTAATTAATTAACATGTGTTTATCCTACACTAGAATCTAAATATGATATATAGCATGCATGCATTTAAATTTGAAATTCAAATTTGAACAGTAAATAATTTACTGTTTTGTGTTCAGAACACAATACCTTTGTGCGGATAGTCGATCACCGTAATTTGATCACCGTCGGGAGGGTCTGTTCGTCGCAACATAGCCACACAGTATGTCTGGCCTCTGTGGATCATCCACATGAAGCTCCCGATCTGATCGACTCCTCACGAGTGCTAGCTCGTTGTAGAGCCCTTTCGATGACCGATGCTGATCGAACTCCTTTGATCGATGTCTGTCAATTTCATGGATGCTCTGGATCATCAACAACTACGCTTGAAAAGTTGATGAAGCTTTTTCTAAAATTTGGTGGGCTCACGACACTCGTAGCTCACCTTCTCACTTCCCGAACCCCAGGCTGAAACCCTAGGGAACTCACTGAAAACCCTGCGCCCACTTTTCTTTCTTTCCTTTCCTTTTCTCTCAAAAGGTTTTGGACCTTCACCTCATGCATAAGGCTTCCTCACACCTCAAGCTTTCTCTCCAAAAAATTCTACGCACGCCCCATGTGGGAAATTCGATGCAGGGGTAAAATGGTAATTTTAAAACTTTTTCAAAATTATGATTTTACAGTGAAAAAATATTAATTAATCTAATTAATTAATATAAATTTATCCTATATTAGGATCTAAATATGATATATAGCATGCATGCATTTAAATTTGAAATTCAAATTTGAACAGTAAACACTTTACTGTAATGTGTTCAGAACACAATACCTTTGTGCGGGTAGTAGATCACCATAATCTGATCATCATCGGGAGAGTCTGATCATCATGATGTAGCCACACAGTACGTCTGGCCTCTGTGGATCATCCACACCAAGCTCCTGATTTGATCAACTCCTCACGAGTGCTAGCTCGTTGTAGAGCCCTTTGGACTCTGATGCTGATCGAACTCCTTCGATCGATGTTTGTCGATTCTTTAGATACTTCAGATCATCAACAGACATGCTTGAGAGGATGTTGAAGATCTTCCTAAAATTTTGTAAGCTCACGACACTCGTAGATCACTTTCTTGCTTCCCGAACCCCAGGCTAAAACTCTAGGAAACTCACCGAAAACCTTGCACCCACTTTTCTTTCTTTTCTTTCTTTTTCTCTTGGAAGGATATGGACTTTCTTCTCATGCACAAGACTTCTCACACCCTAGAATTTTTCTCCAAAAATCTTCATCTTACACGCCCCACTTATCTCCTCCTTTTATAACAACGTCAAACGTCTTATCCAAAAGAAAGGATAAAGATGAGTAATTACACATTTGAATTCAAATCAAATTTGAATTCAAATGGATACCAGCTCATCCCTTATCCACTAAAGGTGTGAGGCGTGGCTTAAATTGTGCATGGAGTGATTTCATGAGAAACCTTTTCTCATGTAATAAATGGGGCGTGAAAAAAGGGATAAGGTGCAAAGATTGATTGCCCATTCAAATTCAAACTTTATTTTGAATTTGAATGGCCAACCAATCATCCTTATCCATTCAAATGGCACATTAAAGTGGGGTGTGGAGAGGGCTTGGCGTGAGGAAAAAATTCATGAGAAGTTCCTTCTCATGAATTTAAATGGGTGCAATGGAAGTGAAGTGGCGCATGAAGATTGGGTCAAGGTGGTTTAATTATTTAAACCAACCTAATTGAACCAAATAAGTTAGGTCTAATTAGACTAATTTAAATCCAACTAAATTAGGCTTAATTAGGCTCAATAAAATCTTAATCAAATTAGAAATTTATTAAGCCCAACCCCTGATCAAATCAGGGACCAAACCATCTCGATGATTAGGTCAACTCTTAACCTAATCGGGTCAAACCCAACTGAATCCAATTCAATTAGACTTGATCCAAAAATAATTACTCAATCAAATTGAGTTAATTAGTGATCAAATTACTAATTAAACCTTTCATACATACTGAGTCTAAATTCGATGGGCAATCGAGCATCAGAATTCATTGATATGTAACCCTGATCGAAAAGTCCCAACCAGTGGGACTCTTGACCCCGATACCCATAATGTGTGGAACTCATGATCAGAGAATCCTGATTCTCGATCACTGAGTCCCAAACATATAGGATTCTACATTAGCCATCAGATCAAAATAGAATCTCTAATGTGTGTGATCCCATAGGTTCGAACCTAAGTCGGTAGCACAGGAATCAATTCCTGTACTAATCGAAGTGACCATCTAGCAATGGTACCCGACGTTCGGATAGGTTGAAGAGTCGCAATCGCAACACTCAGAACCTACATGAATATGGTTACTGTATAATTCATCCTTTTGACCCCTGTGTTTAGGACGACTCAGGGTTAAACTGTCAATCCTGATCAGATCATCCGAATTGTGCTCAACTCAAACAGTCCTGTGACTCCTCACAAGGACTACCATGGCCAAGGTTTTGCTAAATTGAAATATGACTGTACACAGCTCCTAAACTGGAGTGGTCAATCCCATCTTGACACACACACCGACAAGTCAAGTACTTGACTACACCCAGCAGCCTTCCGTCACTGAATTAAAAATTCAGGTAGTCTAGTGCCTAAGTGCAGTGAGTTGCTTGCAAGTCACCGTGGCAGTTTCAGGTCGGAGGGATATTTATACCCATATTCCATCGGAGCAAATCTTGACAGCAGAAATAGCTCCAGAGTCGGTCATGTTCAGTGCAGATATACCCTTATATCTCACCTGTATGCCATACCAGTGTCTCCACACTCATTGTTAAGAGGACAACCAACCTATATGGCACACAATGACCTATGCTTGATAAACGTTGTCGTCCTTGGTAACAACGTATCATTTGGTCGCGAACAGATTTAAGGACTAAACGACAAATCCTCTTTTGTCGAGTCTAAATAGTTCTAAAGACTTCACCACAACATAAGAGTTCATTAGAAGATGAAATATTTTATGATGAAAAATACCAAAATAATTTTTATTAATTCATAATTCATGTATAAATGAGCACAACCGTCAACAGACTGACGATTGGCTTTGGGACACTATTCCCAACAATCTTCTACTTGGCCTAAAGCCAATCGGTGCAGTATCTAATACCCATCTTCAACTTGTAGTTGTCGAACTCCTTCACCGCAATGGCTTTAATGAATGGGCCAGCTAGGTTCTCCTTCCCGTCGATCTTCTGAAGATCGACGTCACCTTGATCCATAATTTTTTTGATGAGATGGTAGCGGTGCAGAATATGCTTCGTTCGCTGGTGTGCCTTTGGTTCCTTCGCCTGAGCAATGGCTCCAGAGCTATCATAGTAGAGCAGAACTGGACCAACAAGGGAGGGTGCTACTTCGAGCTCGGTGATGAATTTTCTCAGCCACACCGCTTCTTTGGCAGCATCTGATGTGGTGACATACTCCGCCTCGCAAACTGAATCAGCCACTGTGTGCTGCTTGAAACTTTTCCAACAGAGAGCCCCACCATTAACTGTAAAAATAAATCCCGACACACTTTTACTGTCATCGTGATTAGACTGGAAATTAGAGTCTGTAAACCCTATAAGTCTCAAGTCCGATTCACCATAAACAAGCCACTGGTCCTTAGTATTTCTCAAATACTTCAGGATGGTTTTAACAACCTTCTAGTGATTCTCCCCTGGATCAGATTGGTATCTACTCACTACCCCTAGTGAGTATGCCACATCTGGTCATGTACATGTCATGGCATACATGATAGATCCCACTACCGAAGCATATGAAATCCTACCCATATGCTCTCTCTCTTGAGGTGTTGTCGGATAATTCCTCTTTGAGAGAGAAATTTCATGGCCTATCGGAAGATAGCCTTTCTTGGAATTTTCCATGCTGAACCTCTTCAGTATAGTATCAATGTATGTGGACTGAGATAAATCAAGCAACCTTTTAGATCTATCCCTATAGATCCTCATTCCTAGGATGTAAGAAGCTTCTCCCAGATCCTTCATGGAGAACTGTGACGACAGCCAAATCTTTATTTCCTGTAATGCAGAGACATCATTCCCAATTAAGAGAATGTCATCCACATACAATACAAGAAATACTACTACTAGACCATTAGCCCACTTATAAATGTAGGGCTTTTCTCCATTCTTAACGAAGCCATATATCTTGATCGTCCTATCAAAATGTATGTTCTAACTCCGGAATGCCTGCTTAAGTCCATAAATGGACCTCTGTAGTATGTACACCTTAGACTCATCTGTGGATGTGAATCCTTCAGGTTGTATCATATACACCTCTTCGTCCAGCTCTCCGTTTAGGAAAGCTGTCTTCATATCCATCTGCCAGATTTCATAATCCAGATGGGCAGCTATCGCAAGCATAATCCGAATGGATTTGAGCATTGCCACAGGAGAAAACATCTCGTCGTAGTCTATACCATAACGTTGACGATATCCCTTGGCAACCAGATGGGCTTTATAGGTTTCCGCCTTTCCATCTGCGCCTCTCTTTCTATTGAAGACCCACTTACACCCTATGGGTTTTACTCCTTCGGGTGGATCAACCAATGTCTACACATCGTTGACCTTCATGGACTCCATTTCGGATTTCATGGCCTCCAGCCATTTCTCAGAGTTGGGTCTCTGCATTGCATCCATGTAGGTGATCGGATCCTCATCATTTTCATCAAGTTCGATAGGATCACCATCCCGGACCAAGAAACCATAGTATCTGTCCGGTTGATGTGGTACTCTACCAGATCGCCTTAAGGGTGCTTGAACAATGGGCTCCGAATCTGATCTAATCAAATTCAGTTCAAGTTCAGTAACTTGTGTCAGTTTTTTCACCTGCCGAACTTCATCAAGTTCGATCTTAGAGGCAACAGTCCCTTCATCAAGAAACTTCTTTTCCAAAAAAATTATCTTAAGGCTGACAAACACTTTTTGCTCATCAGCTAGGTAGAAGTAATACCCTTTGGTTTCTTTTGGGTACCCTATAAAATTATACTTGTTAGACCTAGGTCCAAGCTTGCCCATAATTAAATGTTTAACATAAGTCGGACACCCCCAAACCCTAAGGTGCGAGAGTACTGGCTTACGTCCTATCCTTATCTCATATGGTATTTTGGTTACAGACTTACTCAGAACTCTATTTAGAAGGTAACAAACTGATTCGAGCGCATATCCCCAGAGGAAGATCGGCAGACCAGCAAACCCCATCATGAATCGAACCATGTCCAACAAGGTCTGATTCCTCCTTTCAGATACACCATTATGTTGTGGTGTTCCAGGAGGAGTCCACTGAGAGAGAATCCCATTCTTCCCAAGATATGTCAAAAAATTATTGGAAAGGTATTCTTCTCCTCGATCAGATCGAAGAGTTTTAATACACTTTTCTGTTTATTTTTCTACCTCATTTTGGAATAGTTTAAACATTTCAAATGACTCCGACTTATGCTTCATTAAATAGACATACCCATACCTCGATAGGTCATCTGTGAAGGTTATGAAGTAGAAATATCCATATCTTGCACTTGAGCTCATGGGTCCACATACATCAGAATGTACCAGACCCAAGAGTTCGTTGGCTCGCTTATCTTTTCCAGTAAAACATGATTTGGTCATTTTACTAAGAAGACAGGACTCACAGGTTGGAAGTGATTCACAATTACCTACTTCAAGAATTCCTTCTTGAGCCAATCTGTTTATCTTGTTCTTATTGATATGACCTAGTCTACAGTGCCAAAGGTAGACTTCTAACACATTATCTATTCTAGGGTGTTTATCGGAGGTTTGAACCATATTAACAGGTTGTGATAGAAAGTAAATTTTATTATTAAGTTGTCCAACAAATATTGTAACACCATTCAAAATGATATTGCAAATATTTTCTTTTATTAAAAATTGATAACCATTCATGGCCAAAACGCCTACAGAAATAATATTTAAAAAAAGCTTGGACAATAGTGACATTCACTCAGAATTACGTTTCGAGAATTGATTACAAGGTTCATGATTCCTAATGCTAGAACTGAAACTTTGCTTCCATCTCCAACGTTCAGGAATCTCTCACCTTCATCAAATCTCCTACTGACCTGCAGACCCTGCATCGAATTGCAAATATGATAAGGGCTTCCGGTATCTAATACCCAGGCAGTAGTATCACAAATGGAAAAGTTACAAGGTATTATCATATAAGTACCTTGCTTCTTCTTCGGCCTGTTCGGGTCTAGGGAGGCAATGTATAGAGGACAGTTCTCCTTCCAGAGCCCCTGCTTCTTGCAAAAGAAGCACTCCGCCTGGCTCTGGTTGGGCTTGCGCTTCTTGGTCTGACCCTGTACAGACGTCCCAGCATGCAGCTGCACCTTCTTATTCTTCTTCTTCTTGTTCTTCTTCCTTCCTTTCTTAAAGGGTCGACGACCAGAAGAAGACCCTCCCACAACATTCACCGACTCCTTATGGAGCTGGTGATACTTCTCAAAGTTCTGCAGCAACCCCAACAAGCCGTGGTAGTTCACTGCAGGCTTTATCATCTAAAAATGAGTAAGGAAGAGGAGGAAGGACTTAGGCAATGAATTAAGGATCGCATCCTTACCAAGCTGCTCGTGCAGGGGAAAGCCTAGTTTACTTAGGTGCTCAATCATTTCGATCATGTACAGTACATGATCAGTGACTGAGGCTCCATCCCTCATCCGAGCATTAAAAATGGCACAACTAGTTTTGTGCCTTTCAACATCGTCAGGCATGCCAAAAGAGTCGTTCAACATTTGAAGCATCTCTTGTGGCTGGACGTTCTCGAACCTACGGCTGAACTCATCATTCATTGCTGCCAGCATAATGCACCGAATAGTGGTACGATCGTTGAGCCACTTCTGATAAGTGTCTCGGACCATCCCTCTAACGTTCGGGGCTGGCTCCTCAGGTGCCGAATCTGTTAGTACATAAAGGATCCGCTCATGCTCAAGGATGAGTTTTAATTTTCGATACCAGCTTTCGAAATTAGGTCCCATGAGCTTGTCATTATCTACTAATGATCAGAGGGACAGGGTAGTGGCAATAGCTGCATAAAGAAAAACCAGACCTCTATTAGTACATAAATTATAAATACTAAAGACTTGGACTTTAGTCTAAAGTTTCTCCCAGTATGTTTACGAATTGGCAGCCTCAACCTCCAATTCGAGGAATTACTTTAATTTCTTAGTGGGTACTAGAATCCACATAGACTACACACGAGCCCAACTTTGGTTGGTCAACCCGTGTGCATCTATGGGTAGGTTCATAACCAGTTGTTTCTCTAAACAACTTCTAGTAATTGATTTTGCCCCAGGACCTAATTAGTAGGCTTTGGCCTCCACTGAAAAGATCTGGTTAGGTCCAACCATTAACATGATTTGATTTAGTGAATCGGATCAATAAATGATCAGGCCCAACTTTGGCCGGCCAACCTGATCACCATCAAAAAGACTCAAACAAATTATCATATTATGAATGATAATTCCATTAGTCAATAAGCACCAGGCCTTTGGGCCTCCAATGATTATTAAACTAAAGGACTCATTATCACTCACTTAATGGGAGGCTATGACTTAGTTATCAATATAACTTAATCATTTTTAGGAACCTAATAATTTTTAAGGATTTTATTAATGGATAGATGAGAAGAAAATATCTAGCCAATTTCAATCCTCCCACTGACTTCACCAAGTCAGATTAAAAAAAAAATTAATTAAAGCTGGCATTAGGAGCACCTAAATCAGTCAAACTGATTTACCTAATGACATGGGTGAGCCCTAATCACCAAGTGATCTAATCAAAATCTAATTCACTAGGTTGGCCAGGTAAGTGAGATCAGTGGTGGAGATAAGCCATTAATTCGTCAGAGATCGAATCACTACGAGTAGCTCCCACTTAAAAATCACTGGTCAAACTGCCAAAGTTACCATAGACACCAACCGATTTATTAGTTTAAATTTGATCAACTTAGTAAATAGGGTTCCACCGCGTAGCCATGAATTAAGTCTATCTTGATCTAGTTAAAGACATGGACCCATTCAACTACAACTATTGAAGTTGAGTCTAGAGTATCCTTGACCTAATCTAATTCAACTTTTGATTAGATTTGACCAATTACTCTAATTTAGTCTATTTCTTTAAGCTAACCTTAGGTCTAATCCAATTATGGACCTAATCCATCTAACCCATTGACTCACAAGTTTATGCAATTGTCTAAGGTCTTAATTCACAATTCTAGACCTACTAGACAACACTTAATTCTTTTAATTAAGTATTTGGGCTGATGGGTTGGGGTTTGGCATTTCGAAAATAATTTTCAAATTTGAAAGGTTTTATTTTCTGTTCACCAAATATGTTGACTCATTTCACAAATAGATCAGCACATTTCATAAATAGCAATCCTATTGCTAATTACATAACAGAAAATAACTCAATCAAAATAAATCATGAATATTTCTTTAGATCTAATCTAACACATTTATGATAAATTTCACAATTGAACCTTTACAATTAATTTCTTTCGCTGCTTCATCTGCATGGGATATAATTACAGCGGCACCCCTACCGCCATAGAAGACCCCATCGAATGGGAGGAGAGGGCCTTTAAACCCTACTTTTCTCCAATGACCGAATGGCCATGGCAACCAACCAAATTCGATTACTTGCTACTTGGATCAAGTATATTTAAATATACCAATTTCAAAATTTAAATTTTAAATTTTAAATTTTAAATTTTAAATTTTGAATTTTAATTTTCAAATTTCAAACAAATTTCAAATTTCAAATTTCAAAATTTTGAATTTCAAAATTTGAATTTCAAATTTTGAATTTTAAATTTTGAATTTCAAATTTGAAATTTCAACCAAATTTCAAATTTAGAATTTTGAATTTCAAATTTTTGAATTTTAAATTTCAAATTTCAAAATTCAAAATTCAAATTTTGAATTTCAAATTTTTTTGAATTTTAAATTTTGAATAACTTTCAAAATTCAAATTTAAAATTTTGAATTTTAAATTTTAAATTTAAACTTTTAGATTACAACTTAATCTATGCATGCAAATATATATATCATATCTAAGAACCCGCTCTGATACCATTTGTGGAAAATTCAGTGCAGGGGTAAAATGATAATTTTAAATTTTTTTCAAAATTATGATTTTACAGTGGAAAAATATTAATTAATCTAATTAATTAATATAAATTTATCCTACACTAGAATCTAAATATGATATATAGCATGCATGTATTTAAATTTGAAATTCAAATTCGAACAGTAAATACTTTACTGTAATGTGTTCAGAACACAATATCTTTGTGCGGGTAGTAGATCGTTGCAATCTAATCACTGTCGGAAGAGTCTGATTATCACGATGCAGCCACACAGCGTGTCTGGCCTCTGCAGATCGTCCACACGAAGCTCCCGATTTGATCGACTCCTCACGAGTGCTAGCTCATTGTAGAGCCCTTTTGACGGCTGATGCTGATCGAACTCTTTCGATCAATGTCTGTCGATTCTTCGGATGCTCCAGATCATCAATAGATATGCTTGAGAGAATGTTGAAGATCTTTCTAAAATTTTATGGACTCACGACACTCGTAGCTCACTTTCTCACTTCCCGAACCCCAAGCTAAAACTCTAGGGAACTCACCGAAAACCTTGCACCCACTTTTCTTTCTTTTCTTTCTTTTTCTCTTGGAAGGATATGGACTTTCTTCTCATGCACAAGACTTCTCACACCCCAAAATTTTTCTCCAAAAATCTTCATCTTACACACCCCACTCATCTCCTCCTTTTATAACAACGTCAAACGTCTTATCCAAAAGAAAGGATAAAGATGAGTAATTACACATTTGAATTCAAATCAAATTTAAATTCAAATGGACACCAACTCATCCCTTATCCACTAAAGGCATGAGGCATGGCTTAAATTGTGCATGAAGTGATTTCATGAGAAATTTTTTCTCATGTAATAAATGGGGCATAAAAAAAGAGATAAGGTGCAAAGATTGATTCCCCATTCAAATTCAAACTTTATTTTGAATTTGAATGGCCAACCAATCATCCTTATCCATTCAAATGGCACATTAAAGTGGGGCGTGGAGAGGGCTTGGCATGAGGAAAAAATTCATGAGAGGTTCCTTCTCATGAATTCAAATGGGTGCAATGGAAGTGAGGTGGCGCATGGAGATTGAGTTAAGGTGGTTTAATTATTTAAACCAACCTAATTGAACCAAATAAATTAGGTCCAATTAGACTAATTTAAATCCAACTAAATTAGGCTTAATTAGGCTCAATAAAATCCTAATCAAATCAGGAATTGATTAAGTCCAACCCCTGATCAAATCAGGGACCAAACCATCTCGACGATCAGGTCAACTCTTAACCTAATCGGGTCAAACCCAACTGAATCCAATTCAATTGGACTTGATCCAAAAATAATTACTCAATCAAATTGAGTTAATTAGTGATCAAATTACTAATTAAACCTCTCATAAATACTGAGTCCAAATTCGATGGGCAATCAGGCATCAAAATTTATCGATATGTAACCCTGATCGAAAAGTCCCAACCAGTGGGACTCTTGACCCCGGTACCCATAATGTGTGGAACTCGTGATCAGAGAATCTTGATTCTCGATCACTGAGTCTCAAACATGTAGAATTTTATATCAGCCATCAGATTGATAGAAACCTCTAATGTGTGTGACCCCGCAGATTCGAACCTAAGTCGGTAGCACAGGAACCAATTCCTATACTAATCGAAGTGACCATCTAGCAATGATACCCGATGTTCGGATAGGTCGAAGAGTCACAATCGCAATACTCAGAACCTACATGAATATGGTTACTGTATAATTTATTTTTTTGATCCCTGTGTTTAGGATGACTCAGGGTTAAACTATCAACCCTGATCAGATCATCCGAATCGTGCTCAACTCAAATAGTCCTGTGACTCCTCACAAGGACTACGCTGGCCAAAATTTTGTTAAATTGAAACATGACTGTACACAGCTCCTAAACTGGAGTGGTCAATCTCATCTTGACACACGCACCGACAAGTCAAGTACTTGACTACACCCAGCAGCCTTCTGTCACTGAATTAAAAATTCAGGTAGTCCAGTGCCTAAGTGTAGTGAGTTGCTTGTAAGTCACCATGGTGGTCTCAGGTCGGAGGGATATTTATATCCATATTCCATCGGAGCAAATTTTGACAGCAAAAATAGCTCCGAAGTCGGTCACGTTCAGTGCAGATGTACCCTTATATCTCACCTGTATGCCATACCAGTGTCTCCACACTCATTGGTTAAGAGGACAACCAACCTATATGGCACACAACGACCTATGCTTGATAAACATTGTCGTCCTTGGTAACAACGTATCATTTGGTCGCGAACAAATTTAAGGACTAAATGACAAATCCTCTTTTGTCGAGTCTAAATAGTCCTAAGGACTTCACCACAACATAGGAGTTCATTAGAAGATGAAATATTTTGTGATGAAAAATACCAAAATAATTCTTATTAATTCATAATTTATGTACAAATGAGCACAACCGTCAACAGGCTGACGATTGGCTTTGGGACACTATTCCCAACACCCCATCCTTCTCCTCTTTTTAAAACAACGTAGAACGTGTCTTATCCGTGTGAGAGGATAATGATAAGTGGTTGCACATTTGAATTCAAATCAAATTTGAATTCAAATGCAAACCAACTCATCCCTATCCACTTGGGCATGAGAAGAGAAGGGGCGTGGCTTCATTTGTGCATGGAGAGTTTATACGAGAAACACTTTCTCGTGTAGAACATGGGGAGCTAAAGAGGATAAGGACATGGCGCATGGATTGCTTGCTCATTCAAATTCAAACTTTCTTTTGAATTTGAATGGCCAACCAACCATCCTTATCCACCTATATGGCACACAAATGTGGACGTGGGAAGGGCTTTACGTGAGAGAAAATTCATAAGAAGTTGCTTCTCGTGAATTCAAATGGGCGCAGAAGAAGTGAGGTGGCGCAGGGAGTTTGGGTCAAGGTGGTTTCTCATTTTAAACTAACATAATTGAACCAATTTAATTAAAATATGCTAGGCCCAATTAGACTAATTTAAACCTAACTTAATTAGACTTAATTAGGCTCAATAAAATCCTAATCAAATCAGAAATTGACTAAGCCCAACCCCTGATCAAATCAGGGACCAAACCATCGCGATGATTAGGTCAACTCTTAACCTAATCGGGTCAAACTCAACTGAATCTAATTCAATTGGACTTGATCCAAAAATAATTATTCAATCAAATTAAGTTAATTAGTGATCAAATCACTAATTGAATCTCTTATAAATACTGAGTCCAAATCTGATGGGCAATCGAGTATCAAAGTCCATCGATATGAAACCTTGATCGAAGAGTCCCAAACTAGTGGGACTCTTGACCCCGGTACCCAAAATGTGTGGGACTCATGATCATGGAATCCTAATTCTCGATCACAAAGTCTCAGACACGTAGAACTCATAGTCCACAAATATTAGGACTTTTCATCAGCCATCAGATCAGATAGGAACCTCTAATGTGTGTGACCCCGCAGGTTCGAACCTAAGCCGGTAGCACAGGAACCAATTTCTGTACTAATCGAAGTGACTATCTAGCAATGGTACCCGATGTTCGAATAGGTTGAATAGTCGCAATCACAATATTCAGAACCTACGTGAATATGGTTACTATATAATTCATCCCTTTAGACCCCTATGTATAGGATGACTCAGGGTTAAACTGTCAACCCTGATTAGATCATCCGAATCATGCTCAACTCAAATAGTCCTGTGACTCCTCACTAGGACTACCCTGGCCATGATTTTGTTAAATTGAAACATGACTGTACATAGCTCCTGAACTGGAGTGGTCAATCCCATCTTGACACACGCACCGATAAGTCAAGTACTTGACTACACCCAGCAGCCTTCTATCACTGAATTAGAAATTCAGGTAGTCCAGTGCCTAAGTACAGTGAGTTGCTTGCAAGTCACCGTGGCGGTCTCAGATCGGAGGGACATTTATACCCATATCCCATCGAAGTAAATCTTGACAGTAGAGATAGCTCTGGAGTCGGTCACGTTCAGTGCAGATGTACCCTTACATCTCACCTGTATGCCATACCAGTGTCTCCACACTCCTTGGTTAAGAGGACAACCAACCTATATGGCACACAATGACCTATGCTCGATAAACATTGTTGTCCTTGGTAACAACGTATCATTTGGTTGCGAACAGGTTTAAGGACTAAACGACAAATCCTCCTTTGACGAGTCTAAATAGTCCTAAGGACTTCACCACAACACGGGAGTTTATTAAAAGATGAAACAATTTGTGATGAAAAATATCAAAATAACTTTTATTTATTTATAATTTATATACTAATATAAAAGGAGCACAACTGTCAACAGACTGACGATTGGCTTTGGGACACTATTCCCAATAATCTCCCACTTGGCCTAAAACCAATCGGTGCAGTATCTAATACCCATCTTCGACTTAAAGTCGTCGAACTCCTTCATCGCAATGGCTTTAGTGAATGGGTCGACCAGATTCTTTTTTCCATCGATCTTCTGAAGGTCGACGTCACCTCGATCCATGATTTCCTGGATGAGATGGTAGCGGCGCAGAATATGCTTCGTCCGCTGGTGTGCCTTCGGTTCCTTCGCCTGAGCAATGGCTCCAGAGCTGTCACAGTAGAGCAGAACTGGACCAATAAGGAAAGGTGCCACTCTAAGCTCGGTGATGAATTTTCTCAACCACACTGCTTCTTTGGCAGCATCTGATGCAGCGACATACTCTGCCTCGCAAAATGAATTAGCCACTGTGTGCTGCTTGGAACTCTTCCAGTAGACAGCCCTACCATTAAGGGTAAAAATAAATTCTGACACACTCTTGCTGTCATCGTGATCAGACTAAAAACTAGAGTTTGTAAACCTTATAAGTCTCAAGTCTGATTCACCATAAACAAGCCACTAGTCCTTAGTATTTCTCAAATACTTCAGGATGGTTTTAACAACCTTCCAATGATTCTCCCCTGGATCAGATTGGTATCTACTCACTACCCCTAGTGAGTATGCCACATCTGGTCGTGTACATATCATGGCGTACATGATAGATCCCACTGTCGAAGCATATGAAATTCTATCCATACGCTCTCTCTCTTGAGGTGTTGTCGGATAATTCCTCTTCGAGAGAAAAATTCTATGGCCTATCGGTAGATAGCCTTTCTTGAAATTCTTCATACTGAACCTCTTCAGCATAGTATCAATGTATGTAGACTGGGATAAGCCAAGCAACCTTTTAGATCTATCCCTATAGATCCTCATCCCTAGGACGTAGGAAGCTTCTCCCAGATCCTTCATGGAGAATTGTGATGACAGCCAAATCTTTATTCCCTGTAATGCAGGGACATCATTCCCGATTAAGAGAATATCATCCACATACAATACAAGAATACCACAACTGGACCATTAGCCCACTTATAAATGCAGGGCTCTTCTCCGTTCTTAACGAAGCCATATGTCTTGATCGTCCTATCAAAATGTATGTTCCAACTTCGAGATGCCTGCTTAAGTCCATAAATGGACCTCTGTAGCTTGCACACCTTAGACTCATCTGTGGATGTGAATCCTTCAGGTTGTATCATATACACCTCTTCATCCAGCTCTCCATTTAGGAAAGCTGTTTTCACATCCATCTGTCAGATTTCATAGTCCAGATGGGCAGCTATCGCAAGCATAATCCGAATGGATTTGAGCATTTCCACAGGAGAAAACATCTCGTCATAGTCTATACCATAACGTTGACGATATCCCTTGGCAACCAGATGGGCTTTATAGGTTTCCATCTTTCCATCTGTGCCCCTCTTTCTCTTGAAGACCCATTTACACCCTATGGGTGTTACTCCTTCGGATGGGTCAACCAATGTCCACACATCGTTGACCTTCATGGACTCCATTTAGGATTTCATGGCCTCTAGCCATTTCTCAGAGTCAGATCTCTGCATTGCATCCAAGTAGGTGATCAGATCCTCATCATTTTCATCAAGTTTGATAGGATCGCCATCTCAGATCAAAAAATCATAGTATCTGTCCGGTTGATGTGGTACTCTACCAGACCGCCTTAGGAGTGTAGGAACAATGGGCTCCGGATCTGATCTAATCAAATCCGATTCAGGTTCAGCTACTTGTGTTAGTTTTTCCACCTGTCGAACTTTCTCAAGTTCAACCTTAGAGGCAACAGTCCCTTCACCAAGAAACTCCTTTTCTAAAAAGATTGCCTTAAGGCTAACAAACACCTTTTGCTCATCAACTAGGTAGAAATAATACCCTTTGATCTCTTTTAGGTATCCTGTAAAATTATACTTATCAGACCTAGGTCCAAGCTTGTCCGTAATTAAACATTTAACATAAGCCGGACACCCCCAAACCCTAAGGTGTGAGAGTACTGGCCTACGTCCTATCCATATCTCATATAGCATTTTGGTTACAGACTTACTCGGAACCTTATTTAGAAGGTAACAAGCCAATTCGAGCGCATATCCCCAGAGAAAGATCGACAGACCAGCAAATCCCATCATGGATCGAACCATGTCCAACAAAGTTCGATTCCTCCTTTCAGACACACCATTATGCTGTGGTGTTCCAGAAGGTGTCCACTGAGAGAGAATCCCATTCTCCCCAAGATATGTCAGAAAATCATTGGAAAGATATTCACTTCCTCGATCAGATCGAAGAGTTTTAATACACTTCTCAGTTTATTTTTATACCTCATTTCAGAATAGTTTGAACATTTCAAACGACTCCGACTTATGCTTCATTAAGTAGACATACCCATACCTCGATAGGTCATCTGTGAAGGTTATGAAGTAGAGATATCCACCTCTTACACTTAAGCTCATGGGTCCACATACATCAGAATGTACCAGACCTAAGAGTTCACTGACTCACTCACCTTTTCCAGTAAAAGGTGACTTGGTCATCTTTCCAAGAAGATAGGACTCATAAGTTGGAAGTGATTCACAATCATCAGCTTCAAGAATTCCTTCTTGAGCCAACCTGTTTATCCTGTTCTTATTGATATGACCTAGCCTACAGTGCCAAAGGTAGACTTCTGACACATTATCTATTCTAGGGTGTTTACCAGAGGTTTGAACCACATTAACAGGTTGTGATAGTAAGTAAATTCCATTATTTATTTGTCTAACAAACATTGTAACACCATCCAAAATGATATTGCAAACATTTTCTTTTATTAAAAATTTATAACCGTACATGGCCAAAAGGCCTACAGAAATAATATTTAATAAAAAGCTTGGACAATAGTGACATTCATTCAGAATTACATTACGAGAATTGATTACAAGGTTCATGATTCCTAAAGCTAGAATTGAAACTTTGCCTCCATCTCCAACGTTCAGGAACCTCTCGCCGTCATCAAATCTCCTACTGACCTGCAGACCCTGCATCAAATTGCAAATATGATAAGGGCTTCCAGTATCCAATACCCAGGCAGTAGTATCACAAATAGAAAAGTTGCAAGGTGTTATCATATAATTACCTTGCTTCTTCTTCGGTCTGTTCGGGTCCAGGGAGGCAATGTATAGAGGACAGTTCCTCTTCCAGTGCCCTTGCTTCTTGCAAAAGAAGCGCTCTGCCTGGCTCTGGTCGGGCTTGTGCTTCTTGGTCTAACCCTGTGTAGACATTCCAACATGCGGCTGCTGAAGGAACCAGATCTAGGGTTTCAGGGTCAAATCTTGAAACTTTTTCAAGATCATACAGCGGAAGACTAAAATAAATCAAAATTTATTTTCTAAGATCAGAAAATCCCTAGATCTAAGATCCTATTACATGATTATTACATAGCATTAAATCAAAAATTAAAATATATATGAATATAGTATGAACTACATGTTGATCATATCAACATGTTTCTATACTAGCTACATCTAATGTATATATTAAATAATAGATCAGATCTATTACCTTGCAAGTTAGACGCTCTAACCTTGCTGATCCGAGCTTAAGGATGATGTTGCAAGCCGCACACGCATCCGGCCTCTAGGAGTCGTCCACACGAGCCCACGAATCTCGATCAGAAGTCCTGCTTCAGGAAATCAGCACAGTATGCTAGTATTGCGCTGATCCTTCTTTGATGGTTGATCAGGTGCCTCCTTCTTCTTGATTTGGACTCTTCCAAGGATGAAAAGTAGAAGGAGGAGTTTCAGATCTGAGATACTCTCAGGAAACTCAAGATGGAGGGAGGAAAGATATGAAAACAAAAACCCTAGAAGAAGACCCTCTTCTTCTTCACGTTTTTCTCTCTAAATGCCCTAACTTGCATCTTTTATATCTCCACGACCCAAAGGTATTTCCCTCTGATTTTTGGATGGCACAAAGGTCTCTCAAATCTATCACTCCTCTTAAAATTTCATGAAGAAACTCATCTTATATAGAGAGATATGATAGAGTCCTTGTCTAGGTCAAACACCTAGTCAAGGCTTATCCAAACATGGCAAGTTAAGGGACGCCCAACTCTTGAGCATCTCCTCCATATTTTCATGAATGGATCACCAGCAAAGGGTTCACAATGTAAACCCTAAAGGCTACAAAAATTCCAAAAAAAAATTGGATAAATTCGGTGCAAAATTGAAAGAGTTTTGGATTTCTAAAACTCTATCTCATAGAATTCAAAATCCAAACTTATTCCTTTTAGATTTGATCCAAACCACCTTCCATGTAAAAAAGAAGAGAAGAGACCTTTTGTGAATGTGAGAGAAATCTGGGAGAGGGCTTTTGTCACACAAAATAAGTGGAGATTGGCATTGAATAAGAGAGAGGGCGTGGAGAAGGATTATGTGGCGCAAGGTGGAATCCTAGTCTTACTAGGATTCTGTCTTATGACTTGTTTTAATTTGGTTTTCCAAATCAAATCAAATCAAAATTAGATCAACCCAATTAAAATAGGTCTTAACCCAATTAAAAATCTAATTTAATCAGATTAAATTAGATTTAAATCTGATTTAATTTTCTAATCAAATTAGAAATTAGATTGACCCAAGTCCTAGTTGAACTAGGACTAGTCTTTCCTTGCACTTGGCTTATCCAATAAACCAATTGGACTTGATCTAATCAAGCCCAAACTAAATCTAATTAAATCATATTTAATTAGACTTAATCTCAACCCATTGGCTTAATCAAATTAAGCCAATTAGCAATCAAATTGCTAATCGATCCTCCTGCAACACTTGCACTGGGTTAAATGTCAATCGTATTGATCATTTAACCCTAGAACGATTCTTAATCGTTGATCAACCATTTGATCAGATCATGAACTCTAGTGTGTGTAACCTCATAGGTCCGAACCTAAATCGGTAGCATAGGAACAAATTTCTATACCAATCGAAGTGACCATCTAGCAATGGTACCCGACGACCGGATAGGTCGAATGTGTAGAACAACATCCTTAGAACCCATGCAGATATAGTTTTCATATAATTCATCCCCTTGATCAAAATGATCATAGGACACCCCAGAGCTCAACTGTCAACTCTGATCAGGTTGTCCACATTGTATTTCAAAATATCAAATCCATCTGATGGATTACCCTGGCCAAGATTTTGCTAAATTGAAATACAGCGACTCATTCTTCTCCAACTCTTGGAGTGGTTAATCCCATCTCGATCACACTCTGACTTCGCAAGTACTTGACTGTGCCCAGAAGTCTTCCGTCCCTGAATTAGAAATTCAGTTAGTCCAGTACCAAAGCACAGTGAGTTGCTTGCAAGTCACTGAGGTGATCTCAGGTCTAAGGGACACTTATACCTATATCCCATCAGAGATATTCTCGACAGTAGAATACTCTGGAGTTGGTCATGTTCAATGATGATGTACCCTTACATCTCACCTGTATGCCATACCAGTGTCTCCACACTCCTTGGTTAAGAGGATAACCAACCCATATGGCCTACAGTGACCTATGCTCGATAGAAGCTGTCGTCCTTATTAACAGCCTATCATTTGGTCGTGAACAGTTTTAAGGACTAATCGATAAATCCTCTCTTTATCGAACCTAAATATCCTAAAGACTTCATCATAACAACGGAGTTCATTAGAAGATGAAAGCTTATGATGAAGATGCCAAATATATTTTATTTATTAACAAATCAATTACAATACTTGGTTGCTCAACCGTCAACAGCTTGACGATTGGCTTTTTGGGACACATTTCTCAACAACTCCCACTTGTCCTAAAGCCACTCGGCACAGTATCTAATACCCATCTTCGACTTGTGGTTGTCGAACTCCTTTATTGCCAGGGCTTTAGTGAAGGGGTCGGCTAGATTCTCCTTTTCGTCGATCTTCTGAAGGTCGACGTCACCTCGATCCACGATCTCTCGGACCAGGTGGAAGCGGCGCAAGATGTGCTTTGTCCGCTGATGTGCTTTGGGTTCCTTCGCCTGAGCTATGGCACCAGTGCTGTCGCAATAGAGCAGGACCGGACCATCGAGGGAGGGTGCTACTTCGAGCTCAGTGATGGATTTTCTCAGCCACACAGCTTTCTTTGCAGCATCCGATGCTGCGATGTACTCCGCTTCACAAACAGAGTCCGCCACAGTATGCTGCTTGGAACTCTTCCAGCAGATGGCTCCATCATTCAGAGTAAAGATATAACCCGACACGCTCCTGCTGTCATCATGGTCAGATTGAAAGCTAGAGTCTGTGAACCCCACAAGTTTCAGATCTGACTTGCCATAAACCAACCATTGGTCCTTAGTATTTCTCAAATACTTAAGGATGGCTTTAAACACTTTCCAGTGATTCTCTCTAGGATTAGATTGGTATCTACTCACTACTCCTAGTGAGTATGCCACATCTGGTCTTGTACATGTCATGGCGTACATGATAGATCCCACGGCTGAAGCATATGGGACTCTACTCATATGCTCTCTCTCTTCAGGAGTTATCGGATAATCCTTCTTAGAGAGAGAAATTCCTTGACCTATCGGTAGATAGCCCTTCTTGAAATTCTCCATGCTGAACCTCTTCAGCACAGTATCTATGTACATGGACTGGGATAACCCAAGCATCCTTTTAGATCTATCCCTATAGATCTTCATCCCTAGGATGTAGGATGCTTCACCCAAGTCCTTCATGGAGAACTGTGATGACAACCAAACTTTTATTCCCTGTAGTGCGGGGATGTCATTCTCGATTAAGAGAATGTCATCCACGTACAAGATAAGGAATACCACAACTGGACCATTTGCCCATTTATAGATGCAGGGCTCTTCTCCATTCTTAATGAAGCCATACGTTTTGATCACCTTATCAAAATGCATGTTCCAACTCCGAGAAGCTTGCTTCAATCCATAAATGGATCTCTGAAGCTTGCACACCTTGGACTCATCTGTGGATGTAAACCCTTCAGGTTGTATCATATACACCTCTTCAGTCAGCTCTCCATTCAGGAAAGCTGTCTTTACATCCATCTGCCAGATCTCATAATCCAGATGGGTAGCTATTGCAAGCATTATCCGAATAGATTTGAGCATTGCCACAGGAGAAAATATCTCGTCATAGTCAATACCATAACGTTGACGATACCCCTTGGCAACCAGATGGGCTTTATAGGTCTCCACCTTTCTGTCTGCGCCCCTCTTCCTTTTGAAGACCCATTTACACCCAATGGATTTAACCCCTTCAGGTGGGTCAACCAATGTCCATACATCGTTGACCTTCATGGACTCCATTTCGGATTTCATGGCTTCAAGCCATTTCTCGGAATCAGGTCTCTGCATAGCATCCATATAGGTGATCAGATCCTCATTATTCTCATCAAGTTCGATGGGATCACCGTCCCGGATCAAGAAACCGTAGTATCTGTCCGGCTGACGTGGTACTCTACCGGATCGCCTTAATGGTGCAGGTATATTGGGCTCCGGATCTGATCTAATCATATCCGACTCAGGTTCAGCTATTGGTGTCGGTCCTTCTACCTGTTGAACTTCATCAAGTTCAACCTTAGAGGCAACGGTTCCTTCACCAAAGAACTCTTTTTCTAAAAAGATTGCCTTAAGGCTGACAAACACCTTTTGTTCATCAGCATGGTAGAAAAAATATTCTTTTGTCTCTTTGGGGTACCCTATGAATGAGCATTTGTCAGACCTAGGTCCAAGTTTGTCTGTGACTAATCGTTTGACATAGGCCGGGCACCCCCAGACCCTAAGGTGTGAAAGTACTGGCTTACGCTCTGTCCATATCTCATATGGAGTCTTAATTACAGACTTACTTGGAATCCTATTTAACAGATAACAGGCCGATTCGAGTGCATATCCCCAGAAGGATATCAGCAAGCTAGCAAAAACCCATCATGGATCGGACCATGTCTAACAAAGTCCGATTCCTCCTTTCAGACACACCATTATGCTGTGGTGTTCCTGGAGGAGTCCATTGGGAGAGAATCTCATTCTCTCCTAGATATGTGAGAAACTCACTAGAAAGGTATTCTCCTCCTCGATCAGATCGAAGAATTTTAATACTCTTCCCAGTTTATTTTTCTACTTCACTTCAGAATCGTTTGAACATTTCAAATGAATCCGACTTATGTTTCATCAGATAGACATATCCATATCGGGATAGGTCATCCGTGAAAGTTATGAAGTAGAAATATCCACCTCTAGCACTGGTGCTCATGGGCCCACATACATCAGTATGTACTAGGCTCAAGAGCTCAGTAGCTCTCTCACCTTTTCCAGTAAAAGATGACTTGGTCATTTTACCAAGAAGACAGGACTCACAGGTTGGAAGTGATTTACAATCACTAACTTCGAGGATTCCCTCTTGAGTCAACCTGTTTATTCTGTTCTTGTTTATATGACCTAGCCTACAGTGCCATAAGTAGATATCTGACACACTATCTAATCTAGGGTGCTTGCTAGTAGAATAGACTCTTATCAGGCTTGACCTTTTTGGTCTGGCTCTGCACTGATGTCCTAGCCTGAACTTGCACCTTCTTTACTTTCTTCTTCTTGTTCTTCTTCCCTTTCTCAAAAGGTCGAAAACCAGAAGACGAACCTCCCACTAAATTCACCGACTCCTTGTGAAGTTGGTGATCCTTCTCAAAGTTCTGAAGCAACCCCAGTAACCCGTGGTAGTTCTCTTCAGGCTTTGTCATTCTATAATGAGTGAGGAATGGGAGATAAGACTTGGGCAGCGAGTTCAGTATTGCATCTTTCCCAAGCTGCTCATGCAAGGAAAAGTCGAGCTTGCTCAATCATTCCATCAGCTCGATCATATACAATACATGATCAGTGATAGAGGCACCATCCCGCATTTTGGCGTTGAAGATGGCACAACTAGTCTTGTGCCTCTCCACGTCATCGGGTGTGCCAAAGGCATCCTCCAACACTTGAAGCTTGTCCTTTGGCTGAGCCGTCTCGAATCTGCGACTGAACTCGTCGCTCATGATAGCCAGCATGATACAGCGCACCGTGGTCCGATCACTGAGCCACTTCTGGTAAGTGTCTCTGATTGTTCCACGTGCATTGACAGCTGGCTCCTCAAGTGCAGGATCTATTATCACATATAGGATCCGTTCATGCTCCAGGACTATCTTCAACTTTCGGTACCAGCTACCGAAGTTGGGTCCCACCAACTTATCATTGTCCAACAATGATCGGAGCGATAGGAAAGTGGCCATATTTGCACAAAGGAGAACCATAACCTAATTAGTAATTGATTCATTAAACCTAAAGATTTGGACTTTAATCAAAAGGTTTCTCCCACTATTTTATTCGAATTGGTAGCCTCTACCTTCAATTCGAGGAATTATCCTAATTCCTTAGCGGGTACTAGAATCCACTTAGACTGCACACAAGCCCAACTTTGGTTGGCCAACCCATGTACATCTAAGGGTAGGTTCATAACCAATTGTTTCTCTAAACAATTTTTAGTAATTTTAATTTTGCCCCAGAAACCTAATCAGTAGGCTTTGGCCTCCACTGTAAGGATCCGGTTTGGTCCAACCATTAACATGATCATACTTGGTGTATCTAACCAACGAATGATTAAGCCCAACTTTGGTTGGCTCACCTAACCACCATTAGAGAGACACTTCCAAGTCATCATATGATGAGTGACAATTCCATTAGTCAACAAGCACCAGGCCTTTGGGTCTGCAATGATTATTGAGTTAATGGACTCATTATCAAACACCTTAATGGGAGGCTATGACTCAGTTATCTTCATAACTTTGTCATTTTAAGGACTTAATAATTTTAGAGGATTTAAATAATATAGAGGATGAAGTCAGATGAACCAGCTTATCATGATCCTCCCACTGGCTTCACCAAGTCAGCTTAAGGGAGACCATTAAAAGGACTGGTCTAGGAGCACCTAAATCAGTCACACTGATTTACCTAGCTGACATGGGTCAGCTCGAATAGTCAAGTGATCCGATCAAAACATAATTTCACCAAGAGGCCAGGTAAGTTCGATCAGTGGGAGGGTCTGCCAAAGCTTGCCTTAGACACCATCAGAAATGGCCAGGTAAGCGGGCTCCCAATTAAAAACCACCGGTCTGGTTTACCTTAGACACCAACTGGTTTAATTAGTTTCGATTAGATCAACCTAACAGTTCGTGCTAGACCGCTTAGCCAAAAATTAAGTCCATTTGGTTCTCGTTAAAGACATGGACTTGACCAACTACAACTATTGTAATTGATCTAGAGAATCCTTGACCTAATCTAAGACAACAATTGATTAGATTTAGTCAATTCTCTAATTAAGTCCATCTTTAATCTAACCATAGGTCTAACCCAATTAATGGACCTAATTCCCACTAACCCATTAACCTAATGTGTTATGATTTGTGTCTTAGGTTCTTCAATTCACAATCCTAGAACCTAATCAAACAACTTCTTAATTCTTAATTAAGTTTTGGGCTGAGGGTTGGGTTTGGCTTTTCAAAAAATAATTTTCATATTTGTAAAATAATTTTACAATATGATTCTACCAATCATATTGCATGTTTGATTCATAATCAAGATGCAAGTGAAATAAATATGAAACTACTTTAGATCTAATCTAAACAGGTTCATGTAATTGAAATAATTTCAACTTTAAATAATTTCTTTGCATAAAAATTATTAACAAAGAGATTTTATTTCAGATTTAAACATCTTTTAAATCTAATAAATTATAAATTTAATCTAGATCATATCTAACAAATTTATGATTAAAGATAGATCTACACAAACTAGGACAACCTTTGCACTGTAAGGGGTAAACCTTACAGCAGGACAACCTTGCAGTTTATGATTGATCTAAAATTTTAATTTCAGATTTAATAATCAGATTATAAATTAGATCTAATCTAAAAAATAATCTAAGCATGTATAAATAATCATGTAATAAAGAACCTTGCTCTGATACCAATTGAAGGAACCAGATCTAGGGTTTCAGGGTTAGATCTTGAAACTTTTTCAAGATCATACAGCAAAAGACTCAAATAAATCAAAATTTATTTTCTAAGATCAAAAAATCCCTAGATCTAAGATCCTATTACATGATTATTACATAGCATTAAATCAAAAATTAAAATATATATAATATAGTATGAACTACATGTTGATCATATCAACATGTTTCTATACTAGCTACATCTAATGTATGTATTAAATAATAGATCAGATCTATTACCTTGCAAGTTAGATGCTCTAACCTCACTGATCCGGGCTTAAGGATGATGTTGCAAGCCGCACATGCATCCGGCCTCTAGGAGTCGTCCACACGAGCCCACGAATCTCGATCAGAAGTCCTGCTTCAGGAAATCAGCACAGTATGCTAGTACTGCGCTGATCCTTCTTTGATGGTTGATCAGGTGCCTCCTTCTTCTTGATTTGGACTCTTCTAAAGATGAAAAATAGAAGGAGGAGTTTCAGATCTGAGACACTCTCAGGAAACTCAAGATGGAGGGAGGAAAGATATGAAAACAAAAACCCTAGAAGAAGACCCTCTTCTTCTTCACATTTTTCTCTCTAAATGCCCTAACTTGCATCTTTTATATCTCCACGACCCAAAGGTATTTCTCTCTGATTTTTGGATGTCACAAAGGTCTCTCAAATCTCTGACTCTCTTTAAAATTTCATGAAGAAACTCATCTTATGTAGAGAGATATGATAGAGTCCTTGTCTAGGTCAAACACCTAGTCAAGGCTTATCCAAATATGGCAAGTTAAGGGACGCCCAACTCTTGAGCATCTCCTCCATATTTTCATGAATGGATCATCAGAAAAGGGTTCACAATATAAACCCTAAAGGCCATAAAAATTTCAAAAAAAATTTTGATAAATTCGGTGCAAAATTGAAAGAGTTTTGGATTTCTAAAACTCTATCTCATAGAATTCAAAATCCAAACTTATTCCTTTTAGATTTGATCCAAACCACCTTCCATGTAAGAAAGAAGAGAAGAGACCTTTTGTGAACGTGGGAGAAATCTGGGAGAGGGCTTTTGTCGCACAAAATAAGTGGAGATTGGCGTTGAATAAGAGAGAGGGCGTGGAGAAGGATTATGTGGCGCAAGGTGGAATCCTAGTCTTACTAGGATTCTGTCTTATGACTTGTTTTAATTTGGTTTCCCAAACCAAATCAAATCAAAATTAGATCAACCCAATTAAAATAGGTCTTAACCTAATTAAGAACCTAATTTAATCAGATTAAATTAGATTTAAATCTTATTTAATTTTCTAATCAAATTAGAAATTAGATTGACCCAAGTCCTAGTTGAACTAGGACTAGTCTTTCCTTGCACTTGGCTTATCCAATAAACCAATTGGACTTGATCCATTCAAGCCCAAACTAAATCTAATTAAATCATATTTAATTAGACTTAATCTCAGCCCATTGGCTTAATCAAATTAAGCCAATTAGCAATCAAATTGCTAATCGATCCTCCTGCAACACTTGCACTGGGTTAAATGTCAATCGTATTGATCATTTAACCCTAGAATGATTCTTAATCGTTGATCAACCATCTGATCGGATCATGAACTCTAATGTGTGTGACCTCATAGGTCCGAACCTAAGCCGGTAGCATAGGAATAAATTTCTATACCAATCGAAGTGACCATCTAGCAATGGTACCCGACGACCGGATAGGTCGAATGTGTAGAACAACATCCTTAGAACCCATGCGGATATAGTTTTCATATAATTCATCCCCTTGATCAAAATGATCATAGGACACCCTAGAGCTCAACTGTCAACTCTGATCAGGTTGTCCACATTGTATTTCAAAATATCAAATCCATCTGATGGATTACCCTGGCCAAGGTTTTGCTAAATTGAAATACAGCGACTCATTCTTCTCCAACTCTTGGAGTGGTCAATCCCATCTCGATCACACTCTGACTTCGCAAGTACTTGACTGTGCCCAGAAGCCTTCCGTCTCTGAATTAGAAATTCAGTTAGTCCAGTACCAAAGCACAGTGAGTTGCTTGCAAGTCACTGAGGCGATCTCAGGTCTAAGGGACACTTATACCTATATCCCATCAGAGATATTCTCGACAGTAGAATACTCTGAAGTTGGTCACGTTCAATGATGATGTACCCTTACATCTCACCTATATGCCATACCAGTGTCTCCACACTCCTTGGTTAAGAGGACAACCAACTCATATGGCCTACAGCGACCTATGCTCGATAGAAGCTGTCGTCCTTATTAACAGCCTATCATTTGGTCGTGAACAGTTTTAAGGACTAATCGATAAATCTTCTCTTTATCGAACCTAAATATCCTAAGGACTTCATCATAACAATGGAGTTCATTAGAAGATGAAAGCTTATGATGAAGATGCCAAATATATTTTATTTATTAACAAATCAATTACAATACTTGGTTGCTCAACCGTCAACAGCTTGACGATTGGCTTTTTGGGACACATTTCTCAACAGCTGCACCTTCTTATTCTTCTTCTTCTTGTTCTTCTTCTCTTTCTTAAAGTATCGACGACCAGAAGAAGACCCTCCCACAACATTCACCGACTCCTTATGGAGCTGGTGGTCCTTCTCAAAGTTTTGCAGTAACCCCAACAAGTCGTGGTAGTTCACTGCAGACTTTGTTATTCGAAAATGAGTAAGGAAGTGGAGGAAGGACTTGGGCAAAGAATTAAGGATCGCATCCTTACCGAGCTGCTCGTGCAAGGGAAAGCCCAGTTTATTTAGGTGCTCAATCATTTTGATCATGTACAGTACATGATCGGTGACTGAGGCCCCATCCCTCATCCGAGCATTGAAAATGACATAACTAGTTTTGTGCCTTTCAACGTCGTCAGGCGTGCCAAAGGAGTCGCTCAACATTTGAAGCATCTCTTGTGGCTGGACGTTCTCAAACCTACAGCTGAACTCATCATTCATTGTCGCCAGCATTATGCATCGAACGGTGGTGTGGTCGTTGAGCCACTTCTGGTAAGTATCTCGGATCGTCCCTCTAGCATTCGGGGCTGGCTCTTCGGGTGTCGGATCCATTACTACATAAAGGATCTGCTCATGCTCAAGGATGATTTTTTAATTTTCGATACTAGCTATCGAAATTAGGTTCCATGAGCTTGTCATTATCTAATAATGACCAAAGCGATAGGATAGTGGCCATAGCTGCATAAAGGAAAATCAGACCTCTATTAGTATATAAATTATTAATACTAAAGACTTGGACTTTAGTCTAAAGTTTCTCTCAATATTTTTACGAATTGGTAGTCTCAACCTCCAATTCGAAGAATTACTTTAATTCCTTAGTGGGTACTAGAATCTATACAGACTACACACGAGCCCAACTTTGGTTGGTCAACCCTTGTGCATCCATGGGTAGGTTCATAACCAGTTATTTCTCTAAACAACTTCTAGTAATCAATTTTGCCCCAGAACCTAATCAGTAGGCTTTGGCCTCCACTGAAAAGATCTGGTTAGGTTCAACCATTAACTTGACTTGATTTGGTGAATCAGACCAATAAATGATCAGACCCGACTTTGGCCGGCCAACCTGACCACCATTAGAAAGACTCAACCAAATTATCATATTATGAATGATAATTCCATTAGTCAATAAGCACTAGGCCTTTGGGCCTCCAATGATTATTAAACTAATGGACTCATTATCACTCACTTAATGGGAGGCTATGACTTGGTTATCACTATAAGTTAGTCATTTTTAGGACCTAATAATTTTTGAGGATTTTATTAAAGGATAGAAGAGAAAAAATTATCCAGCTAATTTCAATCCTCCCACTGACTTTACCAAGTCAGATTAAAAAAGGATTTAATTAAAGCCGGCATTAGGAGCACCTAAATCAGTCACACTGATTTACCTAATGACATGGGTGAGCCCTAATCACCAAGTGATTTAATCAAAACCTAACTCACCAGGTTGGCCAGGTAAGTGAGATCAGTGGTGGGGATATGCCATTAACTCGTCAGAGATCAAATCAATGCGAGTAGCTCTCACTTAAGAACCACTGGTCAAACTGCCGAACTTACCTTAGACACCAATCGGTTTATTAGTTTTAATTTGATCAACTTAGTAAATATGGTTCCACCGCATAGCAATGAATTAAGTCCATCTTGGTCTAGTTAAAGACATGGACCCATTCAACTACAACTATTGGAGTTGAGTCTAGAGTGTCCTTGACCTAATCTAATTCAACTTTTGATTAGATTTGATCAATTACTCTAATTTAGTCCATTTCTTTAAGCTAACCTTAGGTCTAACCCAATTATGGACCTAATCCATCTAACCCATTGACCCACAAGTTTATACAATTATCTTAGGACTTAATTCACAATTCTAGACCAACTTGACAACACTTAATTCTTTTAATTAAGTATTTGGACTGATGGATCAGGATTTGGTATTTCAAAAATAATTTTCAAATTTAAAAAATTTTATTTTCTGTTCACCAAATATGTTGACTCATTTCACAAATAGATTAGCACATTTCATAAATAGCAATCCTATTGCTAATTATATAATAAAAAATAACTCAATCAAAATAAATCATGAATATTTCTTTAGATCTAATCTAACACATTCATGATAAATTTTACAATTGAACCTTTACAATTAAGTCCTTTCACTGCTTCATCTGCATAGGATATAATTGCAGCGGCACCCCTACTGCCGTAGGAGATCCTATCGAATGGGAGGAGAGGGCCTTTAAACCCTACTTTTCTCTTATGATCAGACGGCCATGGCAACTGACCCAATTAGATTACTTGCTACTTGAATCAAGTATATCTAAATATACTAATTTCAAAATTTAAATTTCAAATTTTAAATTTTGCATTTCAAATTTCAAATAAATTTCAAATTTCAAATTTTGAATTTCAAATTTCAAATTTCAACCAAATGTCAAATTTTAAATTTTGAATTTCAAATTTTTGAATTTTGAATTTCAAATTTCAAATTTCAAATTTTAAATTTTAAATTTTAAATTTTGAATTTTAAATTTTTGAATTTTGAATTTCAAACAACTTTCAAAATTCAAACATCAAATTTTAAATTTTAAATTTTAAATTTAAATTTTTAGATTACAACTTAATCTACGCATGCAAATATATATATCATATCTTAGAACCCGCTTTGATACCGATTGAAGCAAAATTTTAGTGCAGGGGTAAAATTATAATTTTAAAACTTTTTTAAAATCATTATTTTATAATAGAAATTATTAATTAATCTAATTAATTAACATATATTTATCTTACACTAAGATCTAAATATGATATATAGCATGCATGCATTTAAATTTGAAATTCAAATTTGAACAGTAAATAATTTACTGTTCTGTGTTCAGAACACAATATCTTTGTGCGGGTAGTCGATTGCCGTAATCTGATCACCGTCGGGAGGGTTTGATTATCTCAATGCAGCCACATAACATGTCTAGCCTCTGTGGATCATCCACATGAAGCTCTCGGTCTAATCGGCTCCTCACGAGTGCTAGCTCATTGTAAAGCCCTTTCGACGACCGATGCTGATCGAACTCCTTCGATCGATGTTTGTTGATTCTATGGATATTTTGGAATATCAGAAAGTGTGCTTGAGAGATTGATGAAGCTCTTCCTAAAATTTGGTGGGCTCACGACACTCGTAGCTCACCTTCTCACTTCCCGAACCCTAGGCTGAAACCCTACGGAACTCACTGAAAACCTTGTGCCCACTTTTCTTTATTTTCTTTCTTTTTCTCTCGAAAGGTTTTGGACCTTCACCTCATGCACAAGGCTTCCTCACACCCTAGGCTTTCTCTTCAAAAAATTCTACGCACACCCCATCCTTCTCCTCTTTTTAAAACAACGTAGAACGTATCTTATCCACATGAGAGGATAAAGATAAGTGGTTGCACATTTGAATTCAAATCAAATTTGAATTCAAATGCAAACCAACTCATCCCTATCCACTTGGGCGTGAGAAGAAAAGGGGTGTGGCTTCATTTGTGAATGGAGAGTTTATAGGAGAAACCCTTTCTCGTGTAGAACATGGGGCGCTAAAGAGGATAAGGACATGGTGCATGGATTGGTTGCTTATTCAAATTCAAACTTTCTTTTGAATTTGAATGGCCAACCAACCATCCTTATCCATCTATATGGTGCATAAACATGGGGTGTGGGAAGGGCTTTGTGTGAGAGAAAATTCATGAGAAGTTGCTTCTCATGAATTCAAATGGGTGCAGAAGAAGTGAGGTGGCGCAGGGAGTTTGGGTCAAGGTGGTTTCTCATTTTAAACTAACCTAATTGAACCAATTTAATTAAAATAAGCTAGGTCCAATTAGACTAATTTAAACCCAACTTAATTAGGCTTAATGAGGCTCAATAAAATCTTAATCAAATCAAAAATTGACTAAGCCCAACCCCTGATCAAATCAGGGACCAAACCATCTCGATGATTAGGTCAACTCTTAACCTAATCGGGTCAAACCCAACTGAATCCAATTCAATTGGACTTGATCTAAAAATAATTATTCAATCAAATTGAGTTAATTAGTGATCAAATTACTAATTAAATCTCTCATAAATACTGATTCTAAATTCGATGGGCAATCGGGTATCAAAGTCCATCGATATGAAACCTTGATCGAAGAGTCCCAAACCAGTGGGACTCTTGACTCCGGTACCCAAAATGTGTGGGACTCATGATCAGAGAATCTTAATTCTCGATCACAGAGTCCCAGACATGTAGAACTCATAGTCCACAAACATTAGGACTCTTCATCAGCCATCAGATCAGATAGGAACCTCTAATGTGTGTGACCCCGCAGGTTCGAACCTAAGCCGGTAGCACAGGAACCAATTCCTGTACTAATCGAAGTGACCATCTAGCAATAGTACCCGATATTTGGATAGGTCAAATAGTCACAATCACAACATTCAGAACCTACGTGAATATGATTACTGTATAATTCATCCCTTTTGACCCCTGTGTATAGGACGACTCAGGGTTAAACTGTCAACCCTGATTAGATCATCTGAATCGTGCTCAACTTAAATAGTCCTATGACTCCTCACTAGGACTACCCTAGCCAAAGTTTTGCTAAATTGAAATATGACTGTACATAGCTCCTGAACTGGAGTGGTCAATCCCATCTTGACACATGCACTGACAAGTCAAGTACTTGACTACACCCAGCAGCCTTCCATCACTGAATTAGAAATTCAGGTAGTCCAGTGCCTAAGTGCAGTGAGTTGCTTGCAAGTCACCGTGGCGGTCTCAGGTCAAAGGGACATTTATACCCATATCCCATCGGAGCAAATCTTGACAGTAGAGATAGCTCTAGAGTCAGTCACGTTTAGTGCAGATGTACCCTTACATCTCACCTTATGCGATACCAGTGTCTCCACACTCCTTGGTTAAGAGGACAACCAACCTATATAGCATACAATGACCTATGCTCGATAAACATTGTTATCCTTGGTAACAACGTATCATTTGGTCATGAACAGGTTTAAGGACTAAACGACAAATCCTCCTTTGTCGAGTCTAAATAGTCCTAAGGACTTCACCACAACACAGGAGTTCATTAGAAGATGAAACAATTTGTGATGAAAAATATCAAAATAACTTTTATTTATTTATAATTTATATACTAATACAAAAAGAGCACAACTGTCAACAGGCTGACGATTGGCTTTGGGACACTATTCCCAACATCTATAATGTACACCATGACATATACAAGACTAAATGTGGCATACTCACTAGGGATAGTGAGTAGATACTAGTCTGATCTAGGAAAAAACTACTGGAAGGTCGTAAAGATCATTCTTAAGTATTTGAAAAATACTAAGGACCAGTAGCTTGCGTATGGTGAACTGACTTGAAACTAGTGAGATTTACGACGATAGCAAGAGTGTGTCGGATTATATTTTTATCCTAAATGATGGAGCAATCTACTAGAAAAATTTTAAGTAGCACACTGTGGCTGACTCTGTTTGCGAGGTGGAGTATATTGCAGCATCCGATGCTGCGAAAGAAGCTGTATAGTTGCAAAAGTTCAATGACTTGCTTGGAGTGGCACCCTCCGTTGATGATCCTGTCCTGTTATACTACGACATCACTAGAGCCATTGCTCAAGCCAAGGAGCTAAAGTCCCATCATTGTACCAAGTATATTCTACACCACTACCACTTTATCCGGAAGAGCATGCATCGAGGTGACATCGACCTTTAAAAGATTGATGGAAAGAAGAATCTGATCGACCCATTTACTAAAGCTCTCAAAATTAAGGAGTTCGATGATTACAAGTCAAAGATGGGTATACGATACTGTATCGATTGGCTTTAGTCTAAGTGAGAGTTATTGAAAATATGTTCCAAAGTCAATCGTCAGCCTGTTGATGATTGTGCTCATAATTGTAAATATATATAATTTTTTATTAATAAAAGTTATTTAATTTTTTCATCATATTTTATCTATCTTATTTTGAACTCTTATGATTGTGATGAAGTTCTTAGGACTATAATTAATAGATAAAGGAAGATTTGTCACTTAGTTCTTAAAAGTGTTTATGACCAAATGATATGCTATTAATAGGACGATAGCAATATCGAGTATCGATCATTGTGTGCCATATAAGTTGGTTGTCCTCTTAATCAAGGAGTGTGAAGATACTGTTATGGCATGCAGATGAATATAGGAGTATATTCGCATCGAATGTAACCATTTGCCAAGTACTCTACTGTCAAGAGTAGCTCGTGAAGGGTATAGGTATAAGTGTCCCTCAGATCTGAATCCACCATGGTGATTTATAAACAACTCACTGTACTTTAGTATCAGACTATCTGAATTTCTAATTCAATAATAGAAGGCTACTGAGTGCAGTCAAGTACTTATTAAGTCGGTGTGTGAGTCAAGATAGAATTGACCCCTCTGAATTAGTAAGAGATATGCATCAGTGTATTTTAATTTAGTAAAATCATGGTCAGGGTAATCCATGTGATAGATTTGAAAGATTGAAATATGTGGTCAATTAAGTTAGGGTTGACAGTTAAACCCCAGGTCATTTTGAGCATTAGGGTCAAATGGATGAATTATATGGTAACCATACACTAGTAGGTTCTAAAATGTTACTTTGCAATCTTTCGGCCTATCTGAATGTTGGGTCCTATTGCTAGATGGTTACATTGATTGGTATAAAAAATTATTCTTATGCTATTAGCTTAGGTTCGAATCTATGGAATCACACATATTAGAAGATTTGATCAGATCTAATGGCTGAAAAGTCCAATTGGATTATGACTCTGGTGAGGAGTCCCACTGAGATTGGGACTCTGGAGGAGAGTCCCATTGGACTGAGACTCCACTATTAATAGAAAATTAATTAGAAATTAAATTATTAATTAACTTAATTTGATTGAGTAAAGAGCTTTGGATCATGTTTAATTGAATTGGATTTAGTTCGACTTGGATTGGGTTTGATATGATCTAGCCTGATTGTAAGGAAAATTTAATCCTGATTTGATCAAGACTTGGACTCAGCTAATTTCTAATTGGGTTATGAATTTATTAAGATAATTGAGCTCTTAATTTGATTAGATTAATTTCTAATATTGGGTTCAAACTAGATTTGATTTGATTTAGAATTAATTTGGAAATGAAGAGACCAAGCCAATAGCGACTCTATCTCTTTATCCTTGCACCACCCTGGACCCATGCACCTAATCTCAATGCCAAATTGGATTTGGCTTGAGATTTTTGGTGTGATGAGAGTGGGCCTAGTAAGGGTGGGCAGAATAGCATAATGAGTCATGATCTTATCTCCTACCTTAATTCGAATGTGATCCAAATTAGAGATAATGTGATAAGAAGGAAAGGGATTTTTCAAATATGGAAAGAATGGTGGCACCTATTGCATTTTTCCTAAATTTCTTTAAGGAATTTTTGGTATGAGAAATATCAGATTTCTATCTTCATGCCATCACTCTTTTTCTAGATTTTTGGGATGCCAAAAAAGGTTCTTGGCATGGAGATATTGGCGCCCTCCCTTTTGACCAAAACCCTAGAGTCCATCTATTTAAAGGGGGTCTTCAATCTTGGATGCCCCATCTTGATTTTCTCTTGCTGATTTTATTTCCTTTTAAGCTCCTTCTGTTCTCCTCTTCCTCCTCTAGATCTCTTCATCTTTTGGAGCATCCAAGGTCTTTGAAGAAGAAGAAAGAAATCAGCCTCAAAGATCCTTGCAAGCTAGCACTTTCAAGGAGCTTGATCTGCGTCGGTCTTCGTGTGGACATTCTATGGAGGCCAGATGACTTCGTATGGCTCTGAGCAATCTGAAAGAGAGTCTATCCAAGTGTTGAATCAGTAGAGATCAAGAGTTTTCAGTTTCGTAATGGTTTCTAAACTTTCTTGATCATTTTTGTTAGATCTAACGGATCAAGAATTGCAGCATCAATCAGATCGATGCAAGTTTTATTTTTAGATCTCATGTACATATTAAATTATATTATTTATTTTGGCATGATAGTCTAGATGAGATCTTATGCATATAATTTAGATTAAATTATTTAATCTTATAGTTTCATTGCATAAAATTTTTGAAATTGCATACATAGCGCTACCATATGTTTCCTTTACATCTATGGGTAGGTTCTCAACCAATTGTTTCTCCAAATAATTTTTAGTAATTAGTTTCATCTCAAATTTCATTTCAGTAGATGATAGACCTCCACTGAAAGTCCTGATTAGGTCCAACCATTAATATAAACTTACTTAGTGATTTTAATGAATGATCAGGTCCGAGTATGGCTCAGCCAACCCAACTATTCATCAGATAATACAATAAAGTCATCATATGATGAATGATAATTTCATCATTCAAAGAAACACCAGACGGATGGCACCTGCAATGTCAATTAAAAATAATGGACCCATTACCATTCATCTTATTGGGAGGCTATGATCTAGTTATCACCATAACTAGTTCATTTTATAAACCTAATAGTTTAGAGGATTTGGTTAATTGAAAAGACTTGATCAGTTATTCTTAATTCTTCCACTGACTTCATCAAGTCAGGTCAAAGAAGATTAAGCTTAATTTGATCCATCCAACCAATTATAAATCCTCCTATTGACTTCAACAAGTAATGAAGAGGACTCAAGACTGCTAGTCAACCCGACAAATTATAAATTCTTCCACTGACTTCACTAAGTCATGAAGGAGAATACATACAAGTCATATTATGGATACCTAAATTAGTCATACTGATTTTCTAGTTAGCATGGATCAACCCAAATCATTAAGTGATCTGATCAAAACATAATTCACCATGTTGGCCAAATAAGTGAGATCGGTGGGAGGGATATGCCACTAACTCATCATAGATCTAATCTATGCGAGTAGCTCTCAATGAATGATCAACTACTCTTTTAGTCTATTAAATCTTTAATTCTATTCTTAGGTCTAATCCAATTAAAAAGATCTGATTTGAGCTAACCAATGCCCCATATTTTATGTAATATCATTGGATCTTAAATTCACAATTCTAGATCTAAGAATACATCTTTTAATTCCTAATTAAATGTAGCATTTGTTGGGTTTCGGTGGCACAGCGGAAGGGTTAGGTGTTTAAAATTTTCATTCAAAATACCCAATGCACCGGAAGCCCTAATGCCCAGAAACTCTTGACTATAATAATCAAAGTATAATAAATATAAAGTAGGATAAGAAGAATACCTGTAGTGCTAATCCTAATTTTCACAAGGCATCCAAGTCTCCGTCCTCCAATGGTGATCCACACAAAAATTGAACCAAAGACAGCGCTCCTTCTTCACCTTACTTCAAGAGTTCTAGCCCCTAAAACTCGACTGGCCTCGTACCGATCAAGTTTCTTCAAGAACCTGACCTCACCTTCTTAGAACCTCCTCTGAACTTTTGATTTTCCTTCTTTAGAACCCTTACAACCCTTGTTAGGATCAGATAAGGCTTTGTCTTAAATCCCAAAGCCTTGTCTTAAATCCCAAAGCCTTATCCTAAAACTAAGATAGGTTGTAAGAAAGAAAAGAGAGCAATAGGAGAGAAATTGAAAACCCTTCTTAGATTCATCGGATACCCAGCACACTGGCTTATTTATAGCCACCAGAGGGATGCCAAAAGAGAGGGACATGCCTTATCCAAAAGGCATATCTGATCTGATTATCAGAGATAAGAGTTCCTTCAAGTAGAAGGACACTTATCCATGATACATTGATCAGCACCCTGGTCTGTGCGCATGCAACCAAAGAAGGGATGTTTTCACATCCCTTCTCAAATCAAAAAAATTTTCAAAAATCTATGTGAATTGGGGATTCAATCTAGATTCTAAAAAATTAAAAATGGTGATAAAAGTCTCACAGAAGGATGCTATCCTCGCACCTCTTCATGCAAGTACTGATCACCACACGTGCAAGCATCAGGACCGACTATGGCATCCATTTGGCATCCAGATAAGTCTGAAAAAATTCTAAAAGAATTATCAAACATAGCTTATCAAATGTAGAATATTATAACCAAAAATCATTCTAATCTAAAAGTATTTGATGGGGAGAAGGACTCTCCAAATCATAGAGAGATGCGATGCTTTTGCGCGTGCGTGCGAGACATCCTTCTTTTTCTAATTTTTTCTCTTTCCCAAAAATTCTAGAAAAATATATCTCATATTTTGACATATGTAGTAGAGGATGAAAGGTGATGTGAGCTATCACATATATTTTAATCCCATAAAAAATAATATTTTTTTCTTCTGTCCACGCTAACACTTGTACACAGAACCTGTTTTGCACCAAGAGTCCACCACAACTTGGACTCTTCATAATTGGTGTTAACATAGGATGTGGTGCCCCAATTTGGACTGCTTCTAGGTGATATGACCTGACCCAAATGTCTACCAAATTGGGCTAGCTAAATACCAAGGGATGGGACCAAATTGGTCACCAAAAGAGCAAGGGTTTCCATACGTGCTAGCATGCTTACCGGAACCCTGATTGAATCCAAAATTCCAATCAATCTTTTTCAAAAAGGTCCTTGGCCAATTTCTATATGTGTGTGACCCATTGAGTTTCACATCTAGTCGATAGTAGGTCCAGGTATAAGTTGACCAAATTTGATTAGATTTCAATCTAAGCTATTTTGATCCAATCGAGCTAACCCAAGTTCAATAATTAGAATCATTTCTAATTGGCAATCGAATTAAACTCTTTAATTTGGTTAAAAACCTACAAGTCAAGATTGATGTCTAGCAATGTATCATGACTACTCAGAAGATATAGAATTTAGTAGAAATACCAAATCTATCCTTCAGTGGCAAATTATCGTACAATTCAATCCTTCGATCATCCTTGCACCCTGAATATGTTTATGAGTATGGAATCATGTCAAACTCAAATACATATTCATATCAATTCTCAATTAACCAATAATGACTTCAATGAAGAAGTATTAGAAATTCTTTCTAATCTCCTTCCTGCTTTTGGCCAAAAGACTTTTCTGAGTCATCTAAGATTGAGAACACACAGGATGCGATCTCCTCTTACTAAGAGTGATCGATTCCATATTGACCTACTCACAACCTTTATACACACTCCACCATATCTAGAACACCCCGTACATGTCTTAATGCCATGTCTGGGTATGAACCAAAATATGGATTCATGTGCACAAGATTCTATGATGGTTTCAGATCTAAGGATCACTTGCATAACTCCCACTTAGAGAACCATCTTTGACATGCAAATAAGTCCTCCATTAGATGTTCTCTTTCATCGAGTCAATTTAGTGGACTCATTTCTCAAATGAGCACCCACATCCTTGTATTAGTGTCTCACACAAGTGGCTAATGAGATCTACCACCCTCTCCATTGAGCATACATAGGATGTGCCAGTCTATCTGGAACATTGATCCCTGACTCAATGCTCCTACGACAAGAAATATTTAAGATTAGGATTTTAGGATTTTATGTCTCACTAGCATGACCCATTCATGTCTCCTAAAACCATTATCCTAATCTTTGAGATTCATCATAATCTTAGATATATTAAGATGTAGCTAATATGATGAATCAATGCCTCAAATAATAAATGTCATTTCATGAGTTCGAAAATTTTAAAGAAAGTCCCATTGCAACACACTTACGATTAGCTTATAGGACACTCTTCTTTCAATCTCCCATTTGCACTAAAGCCAATCGCCTTTGTATCTCATACAATTAAGATGGAGATCATATAGCTACTGTGGTATGGCCTTAATGAATAGATCTGCTATATTGTTCTTTCTGTCTAATCGTTCAAAGACAATATCTTATCTTTAACAAGATGAAAACGTCTGAGGATGTGCTTGGATCTATAATGAGACCTAGGTTCCTTATTTTGAATAACGGTCCCAGTGTTATGAAAATAGAGTGACACTGGTCCTTCAATCTTAGGAACGACTCTTAAATCCATGATAAGTTTCTTCATCCTGACAACTTCCTTAATGGCTTCACTAGCAGCAACATACTCTGGCTCAGTAGTTGAGTCAGCTACTATCTGCTGTTTGAAACTCTTCCAACTCACTATCCCATTAATTAGGATAAACACATATCCTGATATTGACTTGCTATCATCTACTTTCCAATGATCCTTCCTTAGATCAGCCTGAAATCTACTAGCTATACCCAAAGCATAAGCTACATCAGGCTTGGTATATAGCATGGCATACATAATTGATCCCACAGCCGAAGCATAAGAGATTTCATTTCTCCTTTTCCTCTCTTCTGACATATTTTCTTAGAGACACGTATACCATAACTTACAGATAAGTAACCTTTCTTACTTGCCTCCATATTAAATCTCTTTAATATGAGATCTATGTACCGTGACTGGGATAAGCCTAATATCCTTTTAGATCTATCTCTATAGATCTTTATATCCAGTATATAGCATGCTTCACCCTAGTCTTTTATGAAAAACTTATTTGATAGCCAAGTTTTGACCGATTGCATCATTGGGATATCATTTCCAATGAGCAGTATGTCACCGACATACAGAATCAAGAAAATAATAACATTCCCACTTGTCTTCTTATATACATATGGTTCATTCGTATTTTTGATAAAGCCAAACTCTTTGACTGTCATATCAAATCGGATGTTCCAGCTCCTCAAAATCTGCTTCGATCCATAGATGGATCTCATTAGCCTGCATACTTGATTTGCTCTCCCACTTGAGACAAATCTCTCTAGCTGAGTCATATAGATCTCTTCATCTAGATTACTATTGAAAATTGATCTTGACATCTATCTACCAGATTTCATAATCATAGTATGCTACTATAGCAAGCAAAATCCAGATAGACTTGAGCATAGCCACTGATGAGAAGGTTTCATCATAGTCAATTCTTTGCCTTTGATTGAAATCCTTCACCACTAACTTAGCTTTATAGGTTTCTACTTGGCCATCTACTCTGATCTTCCTTTTGAAGATTCACTTGCACCCTATTGGGGTCACACCCTCAGGTGCATCAACTAAGGTCTATACTTTGTTGGTATTAATCAAGTCCATCTCAGATTTCATAGCTTCTAGTTAGCTGTTTGAGTCTCTATTCATGACAGCTTTCGAATAGGTCAGTGGATCAATATTCTAAATGATGTTGATAGAATTGTTATTCTCAATGACAAAATTATATCTCAAAGATGCTTGATGCACTCTATCTGACCTTCAAAGAGGAGGTGTGTATAGTGGATGTACCTCATCCTTGGGTACTTTTGATTGAGGATCTTTTTATGGTCCAACCACTGGTATTTCTGGATCAGTTTGTAGATCATGAACTTTCATAAATTCAATATTCCTCCCACTGCCTCTTTCTTGGATAAATTTATGTTTCAAGAAAGTGGCGTGCCTACTAACAAACACCTTTTGTTCAGTAGGATGGTTGAAAGAGTATCCATTAATTTTTTTAAGATACTTTACAAACCTACACTTTTGTCTGATCTAGCACTAAGCTTATGTCCAAAAAATATTTTTGACATAAGTAGGATAGCCCAAAGTCTTAAGATATTTAAGATTAGGCTTTCTTTCATTCCATATCTCATATAGAGTGCTTGCAATAGACTTTGAAGGTATTTTGTTTAATATATATATGTGGCAGTCTCTAAGGCATTATCCTTAGAAAGATATTGGGAGATTGGTGAAGCATATCATAGACCACACCATATCCATTAAAGTGTGATTCCTCCTTTCTGCTACACCATTTAACTGAGGTGTATAAGGAGGGGTCTATTTAGAGAGAATACCTTTACTTTTAAGATGATCAAGAAATTTACTAGATAAGTACTCTCCTCTTCGATCAGATCGAAGAACTTTGATACTTTTTTCAGTTTATTTCTCGATCATACCTTGATACTCCTTAAACTTATCAAAAGCTTCGAATTTATATTTCATAAGATACACATATCCGAACCTTAATAAATCATCTATAAAGGTAATAAAATAGGAGTATCTTTTTCTGACCTGAATTGTTATCAGTCCATATACATCTATATGTACTAGAGCTAACAACTCACCTGTCCTCTCTCCATATCCAGAAAATGAAGTCTTGGTCATCTTATCTATGAGACAAGATTTATAAGTTCTCAATGATTCATAATCATTTGGGTCAAAAAAATTTTTTTTGTATAACTTGTTTATCCTTGACTCACTAATGTGACCAAGAGGACAATGCCAGAGATACGTGACATTCACATTTTCTTTCTTTCTTTTCATATTTCTTTCAATATGAAAAATATTTTTATTGAGTGCAAGAATTAAAAAATTATTATCAATATAACCACTGCCATAAAATTCATTAAAAAAAATAGAGCATCCATTTTTCATTAGCTTTATTTCATAATCTTGTTTTAATAACAAAAGTATAGAAATAATATTTCTAATAACCTTGGCATGTCATAACAATCTTTTAATTCCAAAATTTTGTCTGAAGGTAAATCAAGCATACAGATTTCCACAGCCTCTGCACTAATGGACTCTCCATTTGCACCATAAAGCTTGAGGTTACCTCTTTTCAGATCTTTGATATTCTGTAGTTGCAGTAACGAACTATCAGTGTCTGAATCACTCAATAAAAATAGGTCTGTATCGTATACACACCTTTTGGTGTTACACTGACACCCTACTTCAATCTTACAAGATTATTCTTGTAATTATACTTTCAATTTACAAATTTGCCACAAATAATATCCATACAGACATCATTACCTTCTCATTATTACTGATCAATCTAGGATCAGAAATATCCAAAATATCGAAGTTCTTTTCTGATATAAACCTAATTTGTAAGTTCCTCAATCAATCCATATAGTTGTATCGATCAACATAGTTTTATTTATTATATCATGGGGTGAAAATAAAGAAGCCATAATGTAGACTTAAATCTACATAAAATAATAGTATAAGCAGACCACTCATGTTTGACATGCATAACTAGATAAGGACTTTTAAAACTAGTTATGTCTCCTACTATTTTATCAGATACTATAGCCCTCTCCTATGGTAAACGAGATATATTTTAGATTTATCTTAGTGAAATTGAGATCCTAATTTTTCATAACGATCTTGTGTTAACATAACAAACCCTTATGAGTTTATAGGTAGGAAACTCTTTCCAATTACATCTCATGCAATTCTCAATATTTTATCATGGCCTCTAAAATATTATTAGTCTTGTGTTAACACAACAAGCTATAATATTTTAGTTAAGTAAGACCCTTCATTTCAATACAGTCAAAATCGAATATAATTGCCCTTGTGTTAGCACAACAAAATAGTATATCCAAAATTACCGTAAGCATCTTTTATGCACCAGGATTATATTATATCAATCCTTATGACAAGCCTTATGGTAATACAATAAACTAGCCATAGTTCATGATGTAACATTAACCTAGCATGAAGGAAGGCCCTTAGTAGTGTTTAAAACACTTAGCTACCTTCATTCAAGATTCGAACTAATCTAACTAGCCAGAAAAGTGTTAAGATTGGTGGGGTTTCCTTCATTACTTTTCTTAGACACCAATAAAATTAGCCAGATCAACAACGGAACCAATTAAATAACTACTGTACTTGAAACACTCCTTAAACACCAATTAATTAATCGATTCAAGAAAATAAGTTAGCTTCGGTTCACAATACTATGACTTAATATGATTTTTATGAGGGCTTTAATGGTCTCAAACACATCCTAATTCAATCTATCACAAGAATGCACTATAATAGTTGTATCTTAATAATCATAACAACTAATTATGGTATCTTATCATATCTCTAAGATATGGAAGTAGAATCATACAATATGATTATAACTAAATATCTCAAGCATATCATATATGCATGAAGTTTTAATAATATGCATGAATATAAAACACTCTTTTCACTGTTCTTCTTCTTGGAACATCACAGTGGCACCCCTACATGCCATAAGAGTACCCTATTGAATAGGAAGAGAGGGTCTTTGAACCCTATTTGCTCTTTTAACCAGATGGTCTAGTGATGAACTCCAATTAGAGTACTAAGCTACTAAGAAAATTCTACACATACATTATGCATTTTATATTTAAAACATATCTCTAAGACATGATAGGGTTTGGATGTTCAATCGGGTTCAACCCTAGATCCGACTTGAACCAAATCAAAAACTCATGCTTGATCACAATCAAGATAATAATTTAATATTTGATTACATAAATCAAGATAGGCTCTAATACCACTGTTGGGTTCTGGTGGCACAGCGAAAGGGTTAGGTGTTTAAAATTTTCATTCAAAACATCCAATGCACCAGAAGCCCTAATGCCCAGAAACTCTTGACTATAATAATCAAAGCATAATAAATATAAATTAGGATAAGAAGAATACCCGTAGTGCTAATCCCAATTTTTATAAGGCATCCAAGTGTTCACCCTCTAATGGTGATCCACATGAAAATTAAACCAAAGACAGCGCTCCTTCTTCACCTTACTTCAAGAGTTCTAGCCCCTAGAACTCGACTAGCCTCGTACCGGTCAAGTTTCTTCAAAAACCTGACCTCACCCTTTTAGAACCTCCTCTGGACTTTTAATTCTCCTTCTTTAGGACCCTTACAATCTTTGTTAGGACCAAATAAGGCTTTGTCTTAAATCCCAAAGCCTTGTCTTAAATCCCAAAGCCTTGTCCTAAAACTAAGATAGGTTGTAAGAAAGAAAAGAGAGCAACAGGAGAGAAATTAGAAACCCCTCTTAGATTCAATGGATACCCAGCACCCGAGCTTATTTATAGCCACCAGAGAGATGCCAAAAGAGAGGGACATGCCTTATCCAAAAGGCATATCTGATCTGATTATCAGAGATAAGAGTTCCTTCAAGCAGAAGGACACTTATCTATGATACGTCGATCAGCACCCTGGTCTGCGCGCATGCAACCAAAGAAGAGATGTTTTCATGTCCCTTCTCAAATCAAAAAAAAATTTAAAAATCCACATGAATTGGGGATTCAATCTAGATTCCAAAAAATTAAAAATAGTGATAAAATTCTCATAGAAGGATGCTATCCTCGCACCTCTTTACGCAAGTGCTGATCACCATGCATGCAAGCATCAGGACCGACTTATGGCATCTGTTTGGCATCTAGATAAGTCTGGAAAAATTTCAAAAAAATTATCAAACATAGACTATCAAATGTATAATGTTATAACCAAAAATTATTCTAATATAAAAGCATTTGATAGGGAGAAGGACTCTCTAAATCACAGAGAGACGCGATGCTTCTGTGCATGCATGCGAGACATCTTTCTTTTTCCAATTTTTTCTCTTAACCAAAAATTCCAAAAAAAAAAAAATCTTATGCTTTGAGATATGTAATAGAGGATGGAGGGTGATATGGGCTACCACACATATTTTAATCCCACAAAAAATAATATTTTTTTCTTTTGCCCTTGCCAACACTTGTACGCAGAACCTATTTTGCACCAAGAGTCCACCACAATTTGGACTCTTCATAATTGGTGTTAACATGGGATGTGGTGCCCCAATTTGGACTGCTTCTAGGTGATATGACCTGACCCAAATATCTACCAAATTGAGCTAGCTAATTAGCAAGGGATGGGACCAAATTGGTCTCCAAAAGAGCAAGGGTTTCCACACGTGCTAGCATGCTTACCGGAACCCTGATTGAATCCAAAATTCCAATCAACCTTTTTCAAAAGGGTCCTTGGCCAATTTCTATATGTGTGACCCATTGAGTTTCATATCTAGTTAGGTTCAGATATAAGTTGACCAAATTTGATTAGATTTCAATCTAATCTATTTTGGTCTAATCGAGCTAACCTAAGTTCAATAATTAGAATCATTTCTAATTGGCAATCGAATTAAACTCTTTAATTTGGTTAAAAATCTACAAGTCAAGATTGACATCTAGCGATGTATCATGACTACCCAAAAGATATGAAATTTGATAAAAATATCAAATCTACCCTTCAGTGGCAAATTACCATACAATTCAATCCTTCGATCATCCTTGCACTCTGAATATGTTCATGAGTATGGAATCATGTCAAACTCAAATACATATTCATATCAACTCTCAATTAACCAATAATGACTCCAATGAAGAAGCATTAGAAATTCTTTCTAATCTTCTTCCTGCTTTTGGCCAAAAGACTTTTCTAAGTCATCTAAGATTGAGAATACACAGGATGCAATCTCCTCTTACTAGGAGTGATCGATTCTATATTGACCTACTCACAACCTTCATACACACTCCACCATATCCAGAATACCCCGTACATATCTTAATGCCATGTCTGGGTATGAACCAAAATATGTGTTCATGTGCACAAGATTCCATGGTGGTTTCAGGTCTAAGGATCACTTGCATAACTCTCACTTAGAGAACCATCTTTAACATGCAAATAAGGCTTCCATTAGATGTTCTCTTTCATCGAGTCAATTCAGTAGACTCATTTCTCAAATGAACACCCACATCCTTGTATTAGTGTCTCACACAAGTGGTTAGTAAGATCTGCCACCCTCTCCATTGAGCATATATAGGATGTGCCAGTCTATTTGGAACATTGATCTCTGATTCAGTGCTCCTATGACCAGGAATATTTAAGATTAAGATTTTAGGTCTCACTAGCATGACCCATTTATGTCTCCTAAAATCATTATTCTAATCTTTGAGGTTCATCATAATCTTAGATATATTAAGATGCAGCTAATATGATGAATCAATGCCTCAAATAATAAATGTCATTTCATGAGTTCAAAAATTTTAAAGAAAGTCCCATCGCAACACACTTACGATTGGTTTATAGTGCACTCTTCTTTCAGCATTAACATGGGTTAAGATTTTTTAATTAAAATAATTTTAATTTATAAACTCCTTTATAATTTGTAAATTTTTTTATAATTATTTTATGCATAAATATTTAGTTCTAAAAATTGAGTCGGCTTACCCCTAAACTAAGCCGGCTTCACAACAATAGGTCGATTAAGTTCCAAACTTAGTCGGCTCATTGAGATCGGCTATCACATTTATTTTCTACCTTTGTAAATTGGGTCAACTTGATAGAAAGCTGAGTTGACTAATCAGGGCACTGGGTCGACCCAAATCAAAATGGAGTCGACTCAGAGGTAGAAACAACAACACTATTTAATTTTTAGATTTAAATAATTTTACATAAATTGAAATAAAATCAATCATTAATTAATTTTGATCTCATCTAAATTTATTTATGATTCTAGATTTTATTTTTTATGATTAAAATAATTTTAATCAATATGATTAATGTTACTACTTTTCGTACAACTTGAATCACATATAATAATCCTAGGTGTTTCAATTCTAGGGTTTTGTGGAAAAGTAAATTTTGTTCCTTCCATGATTCATCTTAATGAATAAACTGCACCCCTACACACCATAAGAGATCTCCGTAGAATGGGAAGAGAGGATTTTAAAACCCTAGTTTCTCCTATGATCGGATGGCCAAGAATGCTCAATCCGATTACTTGACTACTAGGCATCTAATCAAAATATATCATATATGCATGAATTTAGATCTAATCTAAATTATATTAGATCTGATCACAACTTTAGATCACATCTAAATCAGATCAAAATATCACATGTCACATATAAAATTAAATTTTATCAAAGATCAGCACAAACTAGGACAACTTTTTCATTGTAAGGGATAAATCCTACAGTAGGACAACCTTATTTCAGTTTGTACAATCAATCATTAATTAAATTTAAATATAAAATATTATATATTAGATCTAAATAAAATTAAATTTTAGATCTAATATGCACATATGACATGCCATAAAGAACCTAGGCTCTGATACCACTGTTGAAAAATATAGACGATTTCATGCATGTATTTAAAAAAATTTAGAAATAAATCACAGTGAAAAGCAACTAGATTAATCTTATTAATCTAACATGCATATGATCAGATCAATAAATCAACCTACTTTAGAATCTATGATATGATATGTGGCATATAAAATCTAAAACTCGAAAAATAAAATCTGCATGTGTATGTGTGAGCAGTAGATCAAATCTACTGATAATCTGAGTTCAAAACTCGATACCTGAGCACAGATCGATGATCATCACTTTTGAGAGATGTGGTAAAGAGGTCTTCGCTGGTTGCTCGTAGCTGCATAGTGTGTCCAGCCTCTACAAAAAGTTCATTCGAAGCTCCGATCTGATCAGTCTTCCTGAGAGTGCTAGCTCGCATGAAAATTATGTTGTTAGCTGATCTGAATCTTTTTTTCAAATCTCTTGAACCTTTCAAGAGGTTGAAGAAGAATATCTGGAGGAGATGAAGAAATGAAAGACATATGGGCAGGAGACACTCTTCTCTCTTCTTTTTCTCTCTTTCTAAACCGTTAGGAACAAACCCTAGGGTTTCAGGTTTCGCTCACCCAAAGAGGAGAGGGCTCTCTTTTTTCTTTCATGCCAAGATGTCATGCCCAAAACCCCTTCACCATGGAACATTCTTTCTGATCTCTCACTTACATGCACAAAAGGAAAAATTTCCTTTTACTTGGCATCATTAGTCATTGGGTTTGAAAAGTCCTAGAGATGTTGGACTCTATCAAGAGTTGTCACCCCCTTTCACAAAAATCCATGCAAAAATATTGTGACAACTCTTTCCTCTTTTCTTTCTCATAGTAAATCAGATCTCATCTGATTTCCCATGGTGAAGAATACCCTAAAAATGTCACACAAAGTAAGAGAAAAATAAGGTATGGTGTGGAGTGTGGTTTGGATGAGAACAAAGTATAGTGAGTTGCTTGCAAATCATCTGGTGATCTTAGGTTGGAGAAACAGATATATTCATATCCTTCACGAGCTACTCTTGACAGCAAAGTGCTCCGTAGTTGATCATGTTCAATGAGATATACTCTTACATTTCACTTGCATGCCATACTAGTATCTCCAGACTATTTGATTATGAGGACAATCAACGCATATGGCACACAACGATCTATACTTGACAATCGCTATCATCCTAGTAATAGCATATCGTTTGGTCGTAAATCAGTTTAAGAAATATGTGATAAATCCTTCTTTATCGATCAAAGTAGTTCTAAGAACTTTATCATAACATAGGAGTTTATTAGAAGATGTAACTTTGTGATAAAAAAAATCAAATAATTTTTATTATTGATCAATTCATTTATATTTATAATTAGCACAATCGTCAAATGATTGGCTTTAGGACACAATTCCCAATAACTCTCACTTGGACTAAAGCCAATCAGTATAGTATCATGTACCCATCTTTGATTTATCATCTTAGAACTCCTATATACTGAGGCTTTAGTAAATGGGTTGGTCAAATTCTCTTTTTAGTCGATCTTCTAAAGTTCGACGTCACCTCGATCCGTAATTTTTTGAATAAAGTGATAGCGATGCAAAATACTTGGTAAGCTAATGGAACTTTGGCTTCTTGGCTTGAGCTATGGCTCTAGTACTGTACAATACAGTAGGACCATCATTGGAGGGTGCCACTCCTAGCTTGCCATGAACCCCTACAATCACACAGTTTCTTTGCAAGCATTGGATGTTGTAATGCATTCTGCTTCATAAATTGAATTGGTTATTTTGTTCTGCTTAAAATTTTTCTAGTAGAATGCTCCATCATTTAGGATAAAGATGTATTCTGATACATTCTTGTTATTATTATGTCCAACTAAAAATTAGAGTCAAACTCTACAAATTTTAAGTCAGATTTTTCATACCCGAGCCATCGGTCCTCAGTATTTCTCAAATACTTAAGGATGACTTACCAGTGATTCTCACCTGGATCTTTCAAGTATCCACTCACTACTCCTAGTGAGTATACTATATCCAATCTCATACATGGTGTACATGATAGAATAAATTCTACTCATAAATACTCTATATATGTGGACTGAGATAACCCAAGCAACCTTTTAGATCTATCTCTATAGATCTTCATCCCTAGGATGAAGAATGTTTTTTCCAAGTCCTTTATGGATAGTAGTGATAATAGTGAAATCTTTATTTTTTGTAATATAAAAAATATCATTTTTGATTAAAAAAATTTATTTACATGCAAAATAAGAAATACACTCATAGAACTACTAACCCATTTGTATTTGCAGGATTCTACTTCATTCTTAATGAAGCCATGTATTTTGATTATTTATCAAAATATACGTTTTAACTCCAAAATATTTAGCATTGTCATAGGAGAAAATATCTCGTTATGGTCAATACCATAATGTTGATAATATTTTTAAGTAACCAGATGGGTTTTGTAGATCTCCACTTTCTCATTTGTGTCTTCTAATCCTATTGAAGATCCATTTACACTCTATAGATTTTATCCTTTCGAGTGGATTAATGAATGTTCATATACTACTGACCTTCATGGACTTCATTTCAGACTTTATGGCTTCAAGCCAATAATCGGAGTTGGACCTCCGCATTGCATCAATGTAGATGATCAAATCCTCACCGTTCTTATCAAGTTTAATAGGATCACATCCTGGACTTAGAAATCAAAGTATCTATCTGATAGACACAGTATTCTATCAGATCTCCTTAATGGTGCCTCAATAATGAGTTTCGAATTTGATCTAATCAAATTTGATTCTATGGGTTCACTAGATTGTGTCAATTCTTCTATCTATTGAACTTCATAAGTTTCACATTAGAGGCATCAGTTTCTTCACCAAAGTACTCCTTTTCTAAAAAAGAATGTTGAACAACTTTTGTTCTTTAGCAAGGTAGAAGTAATATCCCCTAAATTCTTTGGGATATGCTATAAAAAATATATATAGGATTAGGATCCAAGTTAATCAGTTTGTAAATACTTTGACATGAATCGAATACTCCCAAATCCTAAGGTAAGAGAGTAACGGCTTACGCCTTGTCCATATCTCATATGGCATCTCTGTGATTGATTTGCTCAGAATCCAGTTGAGAACATGACAAGTAGTCTCAAGAGCATAATCCTAAAAAGAGACTGGCAAACTTGTAAACCCCCATCATGGATCGAACTATGTCAGATAAAGTCGATTCCAATAAGAGAGAATCCTATTCTCTTCAAGATATGTCATAAATTCACTAGAAAGGTATTCTCCTCTTGATCTGATCAAAAAGTTTCAATGCTCTTTTTAATTTATTTCTCTATCTTCTTATGAAATTATTTAAATATTTTAAATAATCTAAATTTATGATAAATATATTCATAGATCTAATACATCAGTATGTATTGAAGAAAATATGCGGTAGTACTATGCATGTAATTTCAAAAATTTATGCAGCGAAAGAACAAGATTAAATATTTTAATCTAAATTATATGTATAAGATCTAATATGGACTACCATGCCAAGATAAAAATATAAATTAAGATGCACTTTAGATCTAAAAATAAATACTCGCATCGATCTGATCGATGCTGCAATACTAGATCTAACTATTAGATCTAACAAAACGATCAAGATAGGTTAGAAATAATTACCAAACCAAAAGAATCTTGATCTTCACTGGTCCAACACTTGGAGAAGCTCTCCTTCAGGTTACTTGCAGTCACACAAAGTTGTCTGGCCTTTACAACACGTCCACATGAAGACTGGTGTAGATCAGGGTCCTTAGAAGTGCTAGCTTGCAAGGAACTTCAAAGCTAATTTCTTCCTTCATCTTCAAAGGCCTTGGATGCTCCAAAGGATGAAGATATCTAGAGGAGGAAGAGAGGAAGAGGAGGAGAAGCTCTAAAAAAATAAAAACCAGCAAGAAAACTTTTTTGTGATGCCAAGAAGAGAGCCACCCTTTTTATAGGCAAGTGCTAGGGTTTTAATCCAAGGGAGAAGGGTGCCAAAGAGTCCACGCCAAACCAAATTTTGGGCATCCCAAAATTTTCAAAAATTGGTTTTTGGTGTTAAGAGGAGATCTAGTATCTCACACACCCAAAAACACCTCAAGAAAATTAAAGAAAAAATCATTTAGGTGCCAACAAATTTCCTTGTTTGAAAAAACCCTTTCCCTCTTATCACCTTATCTCTAATTTGGATCGCATTCGAATTAGGTAGGAAATAAGATTATGACTTACCATCCCTTGCCACCCACCCTCACTGGGTCCACTCTTATGATGCCTAAAGGGTCAAGCCAAATCTGATTTGGCGTGGAGAAGGAGTGCATGGGTCCAGGGTGGTGCAAGGAGATAAAGATAGAGTCCTTGTCGACTGGGACTCTTCATTTCTAAATTTATTCTAAACCAAATCAAATCTAGTTCGAACCCAATGTTAGAAATGAATCTAATCAAATTAGAAGCTCAATCATCTCAATAATTTTCTAACCCAATTAGGAATTAGTTGAGTCCAAACCCTGATCGAATCAGGATCAAATTTTTCTTGTAATCAGACTTGATCATATCAAACCCAATCTAAGTCGAATTGAATCTAATTCAATTAGACTTGATTCAAAATTTTTTACTCAATCAAATTGAGTCAATTAGTAATCTAATTATTAATTAATTCTCTACTAATAGTAGAGTCCCAGTCCAGTGGGATTCTCCTCTAGAGTCCCAATCTAAGTGAAACTTCTCATCAGAGTCACAATCTAATTGGACTCTTCAGCCATCAGATCTGGCCAAATCTTCTAATGTGTATGATCTCATAGATTCGAACCTAAGTCAGTAGCATAGAAATAATTTTTCATACTAATCGATGTAACCATCTAGCAATGGGACCTGACATCTGGATAGGCCAAAAGATTGCAAAGCAACATTCTAGAACCTACTGACATATGGTTACTGTATAATTCATTCTTTTGACCCTAATGCTCAAGGAGACCTAGGGTTTCACTGTCAACCCTAATTTAGTCAATCATATTATATTTTAACCTTTCAAATCTATCACATGGATTATCCTGACCAAGATTTTACTAAATTAAAATATACTGATGCATATCTCCTACTAGTTTAGAGGGGTCAATTTCATCTTGACTCACACACCGACTTGATAAGTACTTGATTGCACCCAATGTCCTTCCATCACCGAGTTAGAAATTCAGATGGTCCGATACTAAAGTAAGGTGAGTTGCTTATAAGTCACTATGGTGATCTCAGATCTGAGGGACACTTATATCCATACCCTTTACGAGCTACTCTTGACAGCAGAGTACTTGGTAAATGGTCACATTCCATGCAAAAGTACTCCTACATTCTATCTACATGTTATAACAGTGTCTCCACACTCTTTGGTTAAGAGGACAACTAACTCATATGGCATACAATGATCTATACTTGACATTACTATCGTCCTATTAACAGCATATTATTTGGTCGCAAACATTTTTAAGGACTAAACGACAAATCTTCTTTTGTAGATTAATTGTAGTTCTAAAGACTTCATTACAATACAAGAGTTCAAAATATGATGGATAATTTGTAATGAAAAAGCTTAATAATTTTTATTAATAAAAATTTATATACATTTATAAATATGAGAACAATCGTCAATAGGCTGATGATTGGCTTTGAGACACATGGCCGACCTCATAGGGCATCATCTTATGCTTTATCTTTTGCCCCGAGAGTTGAGGCAGGAGCTTCACAAATGTATGCTCATGTTGTTGGATGTATGCCCTAAAAGCCAATCATGGCTAATGCATATCATATTACTAGGATATGATTTTGTACTTAATAGGCATTTATATTACTATTCATGTTTTATGTGTCCATGAATCGTCTAAGAGATTAACAAGATGATGATACATATTTTTAAAGAGTTAAAAATTTGAGACATATGTCATTGATGTTTAATTCTTAAATTGCTCCTGATCATAGGATCATCATAGGGATGGTGATTGATCCAGATAAATTGGTGCACGGATTGCTTTCTTTGGGCAGATGAGTCTCGAGTCTGCAGTGTAGTGACACTGGAGCGAGAGTGTAGATGGTTGTTAAAGAATAACTAACACTGAATGTGATCAATACGAAAAGTCACATGGATATCTGCTCACTCGTTAATAATTTTCTTGATGCTACAGTAGTGTGACTGGTCCTTTGACCTGTGGTATCACAGCTGCTCGCAGTGAAGCTGCAGGAGTTTGACTACATATAAACATTAACTCAATGAGTCTTTATAGTGGATGTTGGCGATAGTTGGTCTACTGTAAAAATAGGATGCGTACCTAGATGGAATCTATCGATCCTAGTAGAGGAAAGTAGTCCTGTGGGATTTAAGAAGCTGAGTTCTTAAGTCTATGGCCATAGCAGTATGATTAGTGAAAAAAAAAATTCATGAGAATCATGCATGGACTCGAGCTAATTAAATCTATCATATGACCGATGTTGAGATTTAACGACTTATCCATGATCTGCCATTTGGTTGGGACTCATGATAGAGGAACTATATCATACATTAACTGTACCTAGAGGTTCATCATTTTTTATTCTACTGAGTTATCACTATATACTGCTAGATGTCACTACTAGATTGTAAGACCTACGAGCATCATCTCGATGATTGATGATCTTTGATGGACAGAGTTAGAATAGTTTCAACCCATTCAAAAGAGTTTCAATGATATTGTGATAGGAATCACAATATATCTCACTACCAAACAGAATAGAATCTATAAGATCACACACAAAGAGACTTTTGACCGATCAGATGGTTAAATTATAATTATGAATCATGATAAGATTTAATCATCAATATGATTGATGATTAATTCAATACAAAAGTTGCAATTAAGTAACTTGCTAAAAAATTAGTGAGTTATAGGAGAATTAATTAGCAATTGGATTACTAATTGGTTTACTAATTGACTCAATTTGATTGAGCAATAGAGCTTGCATCAAGTCTAATTGAATTAGATTTAATTTAAATTGATATGGGTTTGATTTGATCAAGTCTAATTGGATTATGAGATAACCCAATTTCATAAGAGAACAATTCCTTGTTTGATTAGGATTTGAATTTGACCTAATATCTAATTAGATTAGGATTTAACTAAGAGATTTTAGGTTCCTATTTAGACTAGAAATCCTCCTTTAATTAGGTGCAATTAAATATTAATTAATTAAAAATTAATTTGATTTAAATCAGCCACCTAAAGAGATCCTAATTTGATTAGGACTCTTCCTCTATCCTTGCACCATTATGAAGCCCTATGAGGATGCCACATTTACCCTATGCCCATCTTCCTTTTCGGTGTAAGAATTCATGTCAAACCCCTTCTTTCCATGGAAAATATTGGTGCAAAAGGAGATAAGGGTTGGTGGCATGACTTAAGAGTCCAAGGATATGTGGACTCTTAATTAAAATCCTAATCGAATCCTATTTAAACAAGGGATAAGTGTGGGGCAGCAAGCAAGCTGATATAGATCAGATTTGGGACACCAAAAGAGGGGAGGTGCATGAGAAAAATACAAAAAAAGGAGGAGAAGGCACCACATCAAGGTCGGCATGATGTTATGCTATGAGTCCTTATCCTTTCTTTCTTATAAACAACCAAAGGTTGGTTGTTTGGGTCTTCTCTCTCCCTCTTTTGTCCAAGTTTTGGATATGAATTTTTCTCTTTTCTTTATTTAAGAGTTGGACATAATTCTTAGATCTTTAGCGTAAAAATTTTGTGCATGAATTTTAGGAAGAAAAAGAAAAAATTATTCTTCTCATGATCTCTAGCGTAGAAATCTTCATCCTCCTATTCTCTTCTTGTTCTCTAAGAGAGTCTTGAGAGAAATGAAAGAGTTTTCAACTATCAAGATGCGATCTCTGTAAGAAAGTTAGTACTCCAGTGAGATCAAGAAACTTTTGATCAGATCAAAACCTCATGTGAATATCCGTAGAGGTCAGACGTTTGTACGGTTTCAAGGGACCTTCAAAAAACATCCACGATCATCAGTTCGTGGTGTAGATCGACCTGCACCAAGGTATGAAGATTAGATCTTCTCTATTCAGTCTTCTCTAATTGATTTCTATATCTGAATCCTATTTTACATATGTAGATCTTATTTTATAATTTTAAGATTTGATCTTATGCATGCTTAGATTAAATTAGATTTAATCAAAATTTTTAATTTCCACTGCGTACTTATTTTAAAAAATTTTTACATAACATGAAACTATGAAATCTCAATAGTGGTATCAGAGCAATATCATATGCATGATATTAAGATTTAGATCTAAAATCTATATAAAAAAATTTTAGATCTAAAAATTTTTGATGTCGTTCTGACATAAGGTTGTCCCAGCATAACTTGTTATGCTGTATGGTTGTCCTAGAATGATATAATTTTTTTTTTAAATAAAATTTTAGATCTAATTATTTATTATATATGATATATGTTTTATTATTTAGATCAAAAAAGAGTTTTGAGATCTATTTTGATTCGTATATATGATATATGAAAGCATGTTTAGGGTTGAAATCAGTTTCTATGACCTGAATTTTATTCATGTATATGATATATGATTGTATTTATGATCTGAAAATTATTTCGAGATCAAAACTTACTTTTTATACAAAAAATTTAGATTTAAAAATTTAGATTTAAGATCTAAAATTAGTATTTGTTAATGAGGGATTGGTCATGGGTAAATCAAATTAGGTCAAGTAATTGGATTACATCTAAGATTTTTGATTTGATCATAATGGATCAAAATCGATTTAGCAGTTGATCAAACCAAGTCAAGTATTGATAATGATTAAATCAATAGGGCTTAAGATCATACAATTATTGTTGATCAAATCGATTTACACTTATATATAGAATCGATTAACCTAAGGACCTAATTCGACTCTATGGCTCGAGTCAGATTCATCTAAGCTAATCTATTTGAACCAATTGATCAATTGGTGTCTAAGGCAAGTAATTGAAAGGTGGCTATTTAATTAGTTTCGTTCACTGATCTGATCAATTTATTAGTGTCTAAGAAAAGCAACAGGGGGATCCCCATTGATCTCCACTTACCGGACCAATTTGGAAGATTGAATCTCAAATGTGGTTGCTTAGCGATTTGGGTTAGCCCATACCAATTAGATCAGTCATGCGATGACTGATTAGATGAGACCTAAATTCAAACTTTTTCATAAATATTAAGTCCAATAGTCTTCCACCGTTGTAGATGTGTGGGCATGCTACTGACATTGATTGTCACGGCTGGGCCCAATAACTGTTAGGTGAGGGACCCAATGACATTCAATTGCATCAGAAATATGCAACCACTCTATAAGAAAAGAGTTCTCCAGGATAAAGATAGGGCTGGACCCAATAACTGTTAGGTGAGGGACCCAATGACGGCTTTGCACTTTCTTGTAAATGGTGGGTCTGACTTAACTAAGGAGTGTGGGTAATAACTGGTCGATGAGCCCACATGACTTAGAGACTAAATCACTCCAACATGCTTAGAGAAGCATCTGGGCAAAGAGTTATCTATACATCGATATGTATGTTATCAATAACTGTTAGATGAGGTGCACGACATCGGTGGGACCACAGCACCCACTAGAAATCTAGTTATCGTGTTAGAATTTTCGTTTCTCCACTCAGAGAGTGTGAGAGATTTGATAAAATAGTGGAAGCCTTTTTTTGCATCTAAAAATTCTTAGAGCAAATTATAAAATAAGTATAAATATTTAACTAGAATCTTTAATCTTTACTATTTAAAGTATCAGCTTCTAACCTTTTAGCTTCAATCCTAGATATCAACTGTTTAACCGAAACTAATTACATAGACTGGCTCACAAATCTAAGAATTATTCTTAATTTTTAAAAAATTAAGCTATATTCTCTATCAGATTATTCTAATATTAACAGTCTGTCTAACCCAAAGTCAATGAGCTATACTTGACAAGAAGATTGACAATGACAATAAAGGTAGGTGCTATATGTTGAAGTCTATATTAGATAAACTCCAACATATGCATGAGCACATCGAAGGAAAGGTAAATTGTTTCTTTTCGGATAGTTTAGATTGCAACTAAAAATTTTTTATTAATCTACATGAATAAGGATCAAATTTTTATCTGATTAGCAGTGAAATCAGAGATCAAATATTCAAAAACCTGAAACAATCTTTCACGGAGGCCTGGATGTGCAGATCCTCTACTTCACATACATGCCAGACACCGTAGAAAAGCGAGATGAACTCCGATCATCGCAACTCAATCAAATGAGAAAAGAGATGTGCTAGTGTGACACCTCACACCGGCAAGTGGGATGCCGAAGGAGGGCCCACGCCAAGGGAGAAGGGGCGACACCAAAGGGGAGAGGTCAAGGAGAAGAAGGAAGGGCCTCTCCCTTCTCACGCCTCTCTCTCTCTCTCTCTCTTTTCTCAATTTGATTTATTTTCTATTTACTATGCATCTATAGATAGAGACCCTCTTTATTTATAGATGATTTTTATGACCCAATAAGTATAGGACTCCAGACTCAAATATGCTTTGAATCAGTCCAATACTCATGAAAGGACTCCTACATAAGATAGTATTGCCATCACATATGACAACCATATTGCACCCAATCCCTCATCCACATGGGATGCCCACAATGAGGAAGCTTTCAGGTGTTGGTTGGCCTATAAGAGAGGAAAATCCTAGTGCAAGTAGGATTTCTCATATCTCATCCAAAATGGGTCTGATTCGAATCCAATTCAAACTGATTTGAAATAATTTCGAAAGGCTGTCAATCTCAAACTCTTTAAGACTTTTGTACCAAGTCTAACTTAAAATTTTGGATCCAATTAAGCCTAATTAATTCAGATCTAATCTAAAATTAATTAGCACTTAAATTCAATCTTCATATGCTCTATGGATCATAGATCAGAAACTATTCATTCTCGGAATCGAACATGAACTTCATGTGTAGTGCTAGCTAGACATAGTCAACTCTTTAATCCCATTTGATCCATAATTTAATTCTCAATCAAGTTAACTTATATATTCAATTAAGTCAAATACTTCCAAATTAGACATATAAACATAGATCAATTCTTTCCTACAGTGTCTGACTTATGTGTATGACTCCATAGGTTCAAACACTAAGCCGATAGCATAGGAACTGATTTCTGCACTAATCAAGATACCATCTAGCAATGGTTTTTGATGTCCAGATAGATTGAATTATCGTAAAAGACTATTTTAGAACCCATATACATGGTTACTACATAATTCATCTTTTTGATCCTAAATGCTTTAGGATGGTCTTAGGTTAACTATCAACCAAGATTGCTTCATCCACATTGTATTTCAACCTTTCAAATCTATCTCATGGATTATTCTGGCCAAAGCTTTTCTAAATTAAAATATAGAGATATATCAACTCTAATAATTTGGAGAGGTATATCCCATTTTGATCTACACATAGACTTCATAAGTACGTGACTGTACCCAGTAGCCTTCCATCACTGTATTAGAAATCCAGATAGTCCGACACCAAAGTACAGTGAGTTGCTTGTAAGTCACTATGGTGATCTCAGATCTAAAGGATACTTATACCCATGTGCTTCGCGAGCAGTTCTTGACAGCAGAACACTCAGCAGGTGAGTCACTTATTCAGTGATGATGTACTCCTATATCTCACCTGTATGCCATACCAGTATCACCATACTCCTTGATTAAGAGGACAATCAATCTATATGGCACACAACGACCTCCACTCGATAAATGTTATCATCCTGTAATGATGTATCATTTGATCACGAACATGTTTAAGAACTATACGATAATCTTCTCTTTATCATACACTAACATAGTTCTAAAGACTTCATCACAACACAAGAGTTCAAGGAACATGTAACTTTGTGATGAAAAAATGTTAGAATAACTTTTATTCATTTATCAATAACTCATATACAAAGAAGAACTCAATCATCACACGATTGGTTTTAGAACATAATTTTCAACAACTCTCACTTAGACCAAAGCCAATTGGGGCAGTATCTTATACCCATCTTCCATTTGAAGTCATTGAACTCTTTGATCTCAAGAGCTTTAGTGAAGGGGTCGGCTAAGTTCTCTTTTTTATCGATCATCAGAAGCTCGATGTTACCTCGATTCACTATCTCTCACACTAGGTGATAGCGATGCAGAATATGTTGCAGCATCCGATGCAGCATTATATTCCACTTCACATATAGAATCGACCACAGTATGTTGCTTGAAACTCTTCCAGCAAACAGCTCCTCTATTTAAGGTAAATACATTGCCCGACACACTTCTGCTGTCATCCCAATCTGACTGAAAATTAGAATTAGTATATCCCACAAGTTTCAGATCAGTGTCTCCATAGATAAGCCATTGGTCTTTAGTATTTTTCAAATATTTAAGAATTACTTTCGCAATATTCCAATACTTCTTATCCAGATCAGACTGGTACCTACTCACTATCCCTAGTGAATAGGCCACTCCGATCTCGTACACATCATAACGTACATGATAGATCCTACTGTTGAAGCATATGATATTTTACTCATATGCTCTCTCTCCTCAGGAGTTGTCGAATAATTCTTTTTGAAAAGAGTAATTTCATGACCTATCGAAAGATAACCTTTCTTGAAATCATCTATATTAAGCCGCTTTAATAAGGTATCAATATATGTAGATTGAGACAATCCAAGCAACCTTCTAGATCTATCCCTATAGATCTTCATCCCTCGGATGTAGGATGCTTTCCTCAAGTCCTTCCTGAAGAACTATGATGATAACCACAACTTCACACTCTACAAAGCTGGGATGTCATTTTTTAGTAACAGTATATCATCCATATACAGCACAAGAAAGATGACTGTAGAATCGGAAGCCCACTTGTAGACACAAAGCTCTTCTCCAGTCTTAATGAAGCCATATATTTTGATCACCTTATCAAAACATATGTTCCAACTCCTAGATGCTTACTTAAGTCCATAAATAGACCTATTCAGGTTGCACACTTTCGACTCATCTGTGGATGTGAACCCTTCAGGTTGTATTATGTACATCTCTTCTTCTAGCTTTCTGTTAAGGAAAACGGTTTTGACATCCATCTGTTAGATCTCAAAATCTAAGTGTGCAGTGATAGCAAGCATAGTTTGGATGAACTTGAGCATTGTCACAGGAGAGAATCTCTCGTCATAGTCAATATCATAACGCTGATGGTAACCCTTGAAAATTAGTCAGACTTTATAGGTCTCTATCTTCTTATTCGCTCATTTTTTCTTCTTAAAAATCTATTTACACTCTATAAATTTTATCCCTTCAGATGGATCAACTAGTATCCATACACTATTGATCTCCATAGACTCCATCTCGGACTTCATGGCCTCTAGCCATCTCTGAGAGTCGAACCTTTGCATGGCCTCCATATAGGTGATCGGATCCTCATCATTTTCATCAAGTTTGATGGGATCACCATCTTTGACCAAAAAATCATAGTATCTGTCTAGCTGATGCGATACTCTATCGGATCTCCTTAATGGTGCCTCTACTAGCTCCAGATTTGATTCACGAATCAAATCCAATTCTGTGTGTCTCGATCTTTCCACCTCATGAACTTCATCAAGTTTAATTTTATAGGTATTAGCTCATTCACTATGGAACTTCTTTTTCAAAAAGACTATCCGACTGCTAACAAACTGTTATAGCCCAAAACCCAAGCCCATTAAAAAAAATAAAACAGAGGAAAAATTAGGAAGAAGACTCCCGATAGGAGTCTTCTTCTCCAACAAGACCTGGACAAATTGGGAGTCCTAGGACCTCTCAAAGTCCTAGGGCCCTCTATAAGAAGCCCCCCCTTTTCCTAGAAACCCAACATCGGCCCCCTTCTTCTCTCTTTCTCCCTGTTTTTCCCGATCGGAGCCGCGGACACTGTTTTGATTCTCATCATGATTGCTCGTCGGTGGGGTCACTGGAGGCCGAGGTGAGTCTTCCTCTTCTTACTCTCTTCCTTCCCCTTCCTCCCATGCCCTTGTGCGCGGCTGTCGGTGATGAGAGTCACTGATTTTCGGTCAAAAAAAGGGACCTCTATTTTGGTCTCTTTTTCCTGTGAATTTTTCGGCACCGGCGATCACAATCAATCACCGGCCATGCTCCTCCGTGATCGGGGAGTGGCCCCCCTCTGCCGCCGGCCTCCACTGCGGCAGCCGTGGCCTGAATGGCCCAGCACAAGGAGGGGACCGTCGGTCCCCTGTTCGGCCTGGAAGGAGCCCGAAGAAAAAGAAGAAAAGAAAAGAAAAGAAAAGAAAAGAAAAGAAAAAGAAGAAAAAGAGAAAAAGAAAAGAAAAGAAAAGAGAAAGAAGAAAAAAAAAGAGAAAAAGAAAAGAAAAGAGAAAGAAGAAAAAAAAAGAGAAAAAGAAAAGAAAAGAGAGAGAAGAAAAAGAGAAAAAGAAAAGAAAAGGAAAGAAAAAAAAATATAATAATAATAATAACAAAAAATATATATATATATACTTATATATATATATATAAATAAATGAATAAATAAATAAATAAAAAATGATGAGAGAGAGAGTTTCTCTCTCTTTTCTCTCTTCTTTCAGTCTGAACCCTGACTTTCTCTCTCTGGAATTGAACTTTCTCTCTCTACTTTCTCTCTATAGAATTTTCTCTCTCTAAGTTGTTTCTCTCTCTTGATGGATTTCTCTCTCTCTAAAGATTATTCCTCTAGGATTAGCGTAGTGGAAGACTTCATCTGATGATTTGGATCGAGTTTAGGGAAGAGTCTGATTTTAAATGAGATTTTGATTTGGAATTTGTTTAGATTGAATTTTGAATTAAAATTAATATAAAAATATAATTTTAGATAATAGGCATGGAAGAATTTCTTAGAGGTTAGTCGATCAGTTCAATCAGTGCTCCGTGAAAGGTAAGTAATGAATCATCTTCTCGAGATATTTCATATTTATTCTGAAAATAAATAATTATTCTCTGAAATTATGCATGATTTATGAAATTATGTTTTGAAAGAAAAGTGCATTTGAAATATTATGGTATGTCGATTACGCACACGTTCAGTGAGAAAAATTATGATATATTATGATACGAAGTGTTTGATACAGAATCAAATTTATGCTCTCAGCCTAACTATGTTTCAGTGGGCCCCGCCAATAGGGATTATACGTTGGTACTCAGTGAACCCTGCCAGTGGGGGTTGTGCGCTGGTGTTTGTGGACCCTGCCAATGGGGGTTATGCATTGGTATTCTGTGGACCCCGCCAATGGGGGTTAAACGTTGGTCATAGTCAAGGCTGTTGAGTTACGAGTGTTTTTAAATCGAATCAGATTTATGATTATATTATATGTGAATATTTAAAAATATTTTATTTGTATTAAATCAGCATGAAATATACTCTTATGTTTATTCGCAATATTATTCTTAAAAATTATATAATATCTGAATTATCTAGTTGAGATATTTGTTACTTACTGGGCTGTCTAACTCATTACCTTTCTTTCTATTTTTTAGATTCAGATAATTAATTTCGAGCGTGGGAAGAAATATTGGGACAGAGCTTTTAGAGGCAAGATTTAGCATTGTCAACTTCATTGAACTTAGATCTATTATTTTATTTTTTTAGTAAAATTTTATCGGATGTAAGATATTTATTTTAATTACTTGAATTAGAGTTGAATAATAAATATTTGAATTTGTTCTGCTGTGATGCATTGATATCGTGATGAGATGCCTTGCATGCTTATGAAAAGAGTTCTTCATAAGTATGCGGTGGTTGCCATGACCCTCGATTCATAATCTCGGGTCGGGGGCGTGACAATTAATATGGTATCAGAGCATAAGTGGATAAATTATGACACATAGAATTTGACATAGTATGAGTGTAGGTGGGTAAACATTAGAAATATTGGGATGTTAAAGTATGAGCATCATAATAAATCTATCCTAACAAATAGATAAATTAATCTAATAAGGTTTTACTACTACAAGGTTACCATGCCTCCCCGTAGAATGACAAGAACTACTCAAGGAATTGCAAGAGAGACATCACAACCACGGGATGGTAGCACTCCCCATCTGATCAGTGGCACCCCTCAGGAGGAGGGAGTCGTAGATCCTAATGGGAGTACTTCGAGAGTACATCAAGAACCAGATATGGCTCAGTTAATGCAGATCCTAATCAGAATGGTACAAGCACAACAATAAATACAGTAGCAAATGCTTGAACAACAGCAGATACGACGAGATACACAACAACATCAGCATCCACCACCACAACATGGAGAGCAACCAGTACAATGGAATAACATTTCAAAATTTAAAAAGCTTGCTCCTCCAGCTTTCAAGGGGACTACTGAACCTTTGAAGGCTGATAACTGGATAATGGAGATGGAGAAGGCCTTCACTGTCCAAGAGTGTCTTGATGAAGAAAAGATTTGATATGCAGCTTATTTACTACAAGGAGAAGCATACAACTGGTGTCAGCGACTACAGCGCAAGCATGAACAAGATGGCGAAATACTTACCTAAGAAAGATTTCGGGTTGCATTCTACGATCAATATTTTCCTCAGAGTATAAGGATCCAGAAAGAGCAAGAGTTTATTTATTTGAAGCAAAAGGGTATGAGTGTGACTGAATATGAAGCAAAATTTACAGAGTTAGCAAAATTTGCTCCGAGATTAGTGGATGGTGAGCAAGAACGTATTCACAAGTTTGAGATGGGACTGAGAACTAAGATTCAAAAATAAGTGGTTCCATATGAATTGACAACTTATGCAGATGTGATAAACAAAGCACTGATAATTGAAAGAGAAGTCAATGAAGAACGTATGGAAAGGAAAAGAAAGCAAAGAAAGAGAGCAAAATCAAATGATACACAAGGGCAGAATAATAAAAACATCAAAAGATCAGCTAAGGGAGCAGTAGACAATAAGACTCAACAGATTGATGGTGAGCCGTGCTCCAGATGTGGCAAAAATCATGCAGACAAGGATTGCTATTGGAATACAGGTGCTTGTTTCAAATATGGTCAGATGGATCATAAAATTGCTAGCTGCCCGCTAAATACTGAAAATCAAGTTGGCCAAAGAACTCATGAAGGACAACAAAAGGGTGGTGGATAGATTTCTAAAACCCAGGGAAGAGTTTATGCGTTTACTCAACAGAACGCACAGGCTTCCAATATACTGCTGACAGGTATGAAAAATTTCGAGGACGAAATTTCTTTTTAGGGGTGAAGAATGTTATAGCCCAAAACCCAAGCCCATTAAAAAAAACAAAGAGGAAAAATTGGAAAGAAGACTCCCGATAGGAGTCTTCTTCTCTGGCGAGACCCGGACAAATTGGGAGTCCTAGGACCTCTCGAAGTCCTAGGACCCTCTATAAGAAGCCCCCCCTTTTCTTAGAAACCCAACATCGGCCCCCTTCTTCTCTCTTTCTCCCTATTTTTCCCGATTGGAGCTGCGGACACCATTTTGATTCTCACCGTGATTGCCCATCGGTGGGGTCACTGAAGGTCGAGGTGAGTCTTCCTCTTCTTCCTCTCTTCCTTCCTCCCGTGCCCTTGTGCGCGGCTGCCGACGACGAGAGTCGTCGATTTTCGATCGGAAAAAGGGACCTCTGTTTTGGTCTCTTTTTCCCATGAATTTTCCAGCATCAGCGATCGCAATCGATCACCGGCCATGCTCCTCCGTGACCGGGGGAGTGGCCCCCCTCTACCGTCGGCCTCCGTCGCGGCGGCCGTGGCCTGAACGGCCCGACACAAGGAGGGGACCGTCGGTCCCCTGTTCGGCCTGGAAGGAGCCCGAAGAAAAAGAAGAAAAAAAAGAAAAGAAAAGAAAAAGAAGAAAATGAGAAAAAGAAAAGAAATGAAAAGAAAAGAGAAAGAAGAAAAAAAAAAGAGAAAAAGAAAAGAAAAGAGAAAGAAGAAAAAGAGAAAAAGAAAAGAAAAGAAAAGAAAAAAAATAATAATAACAAAATATATATATATACTTATATATATAAATAAATGAATAAATAAATAAATAAATAAATAAAATGATGAGAGAGAGAGTTTCTCTCTCTTTTCTCTCTTCTTTCAGTCTGAACCCTGACTTTCTCTCTCTAGAATTGAACTTTCTCTCTCTACTTTCTCTCTCTAGAATTTTTTCTCTCTAGATTGTTTCTCTCTCCTGATGGATTTTTCTCTCTCTAAAGATTATTCCTCTAGAATTAGCGTAGTGGAAGGCTTCATCTGATGATTTTGATCGAGTTTAGGGAAGAGTCTGATTTTAAGTGAGGTTTTGATTTAAGATTTGTTTACATTGAATTTTGAATTAAAATTAATGTAAAAATATAATTTTGGATAATAGGCACGGAAGAATCTCTTAGAGGTTAGTCGATCTGTTCAATCAGTGCTCCGTGAAAGGTAAGTAATGAATCATCTTCTCGAGATATTTCATATTTATTCTGAAAATAAATAATTATTCTCTAAAATTATGCATGATTTATGAAATTATGTTTTGAAAGAAAAGTGCATTTGAAATATTATGGTACGTCGATTATGCACACGTTCAGTGAGAAAAATTATGATATATTATGATACGAAGTATTTGATACAGAATCGGATTTATGCTCTCAGCCTAACTATATTTCAGTGGGCCCCGCCAATGGGAATTATACGTTGATACTCAGTGGACCCTACCAGTGGGGGTTGTGCGCTGGTGTTTGTGGACCCTGCCAATGGGGGTTGTGCGCTGGTATTCTGTGGATCCCGCCAATGGAAGTTAAACGTTGGTCATAGTCAAGGCTGTTGAGTTACGAGTGTTTTTAAATCGAATCGAATTTATGATTATATTATATGTGAATATTTGAAAATATTTGATTTGTATTAAATCAGTATGAAATATACTCTTATGTTTATTCGCAACATTATTCTTGAAAATTATATAATATTTGAATTATCTAGTTGAGATATTTGTTACTTACTAGGCTGTCTAGCTCATTACCTTTCTTTCTATTTTTCAGATTCAGATAATTAATTTTGAGCGTGGGAAGAAATATTGGGACAGAGCTTTTAGAGGCGAGATTTAGCATTGTCAACTTCATTGAACTTAGATCTATTATTTTATTTTTTTAGTAAAATTTTATCGGATGTAAGATATTTATTTTAATTACTTGAATTAGAGTTGAATAATAAATATTTGAATTTATTCCACTGTAATGCATTGATATCGTGATGAGATGCCTTGCATGCTTATGGAGAGAGTTCTTCATAAGTATGCGGTGGTTGCCATGACCTTCGATTCACAATCTCGGGTCGGGGGCGTGACACAAACACCTTTTATTCTACAGTGAGGTAGAAGTAGTACCCTTTAATTTTCTTTGGATACCCTAGGAACAAGCATCTATCAGACTTTGATCCAAGCTTATCTGTCTTTAAACACTTGACATAAGTTAGACACTCTCAGACCCTAAGGTGTGAGAGCACCGGCTTACGCCCAGTCCATATCTCATATGAAGTTTTTTCGATAGACTTGCTCGGTACCTTATTCAAAATATAGCAGGCAGTTTCTAGAGCATATCCCCAAAAGGAGATTGATAGACTTGCAAAGCCCATCATGGATCAGACCATATCTAACAAGATTCGATTTCTCCTCTCAGACATCCCATTATGTTGTAGTGTTCTAGGAGGGATCAATTGTTAGAGAATCCTATTCTCTTTTAGATATGTCAGAAACTTACTGGTGAGGTATTCACCTCTTTGGTCTGACAGAAAGATTTTAATACTCTTTCCAGTATGTTTCTCTACTTCAGCATGAAATCGTTTGAATATTTCAAATGATTCTAACTTATGCTTCATAAGATAGACATATCTATACCTCGATAGATCATGTTTAAACGTAATGTAGTAATATCCTCCTCTGGCACTTATGTTCATAGGTCCGTATATATTAGTATGTATTGGACCTAGGACATCGCTAGCTCTTTCATCTTTTTCCTTAAAAGATGACTTAGTTATCTTACCAAGTAGACAGGATTCGCAGGTTGGCAATGATTCACAATCATCTATTTCAAGGACACATTCCTTGATCAATCTGTCAATCTTATTTTTGTTCACATAATCAAGTCTACAATGCCAAAGGTAGGATTCACTAACATTATCTAATTTAGAATATTTGCTGACTGTGTACATTATATTAATAGGCCGTGATATTATGTATATGTCATGTTTTAATAGTCCACACATAACTGCAGTATCATTCATAATGATATCACAAAAATCATCCTTTATTATAAACTTGTAACCAAGTTTGGCCAAAAGGCCTACAGAGATGACATTCATCAAAAAGAAGGAATAATAATGGCAATCATCTAATATGATGCTATTAGACTCGAAGACAAGCTACAAAATTTTCAAGGCCAGAATTGTAACAAGATTTTCATCTCCAATATTAAGGAACCGCTCGTCCTCTCAAAACTTCCTACTTATCTGCAGTCCTTGCAATGATATGCATATATTAATCAAACTTTTGGTATCCAATATCCAGATAGTAGTATCATAAGTAGAGAAATTATAAGGTGTTATCATATAAGTACCTTGTGAAGCAATCGTTTGCTTCTTTCTCTTGTTCTTAGGCCTGTTTGGGTCAAGGTTGGCTATATAAGCAGGACAATTCTTCTTCCAATGACCCAACTTCTTACAAAAGAAGCATTGTGCCTGACTCTTGTTAATTTTTAGGATTGATGGCATGGGATTTTTACACCTTTTTTTCTCTTCTAGAGGATCGACACCCTACAAATGAACCTCCAACTAAATTCACGGTCTTCTTTTGAAATTGGTGATCCTTCTCAAATGTCTGCAGTAATCCTAACAAACTATGATAGTTCACCATAGGCTTCATCATTCTATAATGATTGAGAAAGGATAGGTAGGATTTTGGTAGTGAATTGAGGATAGCATCCTTCTCTAACTATTCATGCAACGGAAAGTCAAGTTTGCTAAGGTATTCAATATGCTCAATCATGTATAGTACATAATCGATGACTGAAGCCCTCTCTCGCATACAGACATTTAACACTATGCAGGAGGTTCTGTATCTCTCTGCATCCTCTGGGATGCCGAAAGATTCATTCAACATTTGAATGATCTCTTCTGACTATGTATCCTCGAACTTACGGCTAAATTTATCATAAATGGCTATCCTCATCACACAACATACAGTCATACGATTATTGAGCCACTTTATGTAAGTGTCTCTCATGGCATGAGGAGAATTAGTTGCAGGTTCTTCAGGTGCCTCATTCGTAAAGACGTATAAAATCTTCTTGTGCTCCAAGACGATCTTCAACTTTCAATACCAGCTATCGAAGTTGGATTCGGTTAGCTTATCACTGTCCAACAATGAATGGAGGGATAGTGTGTTGGCCATAACTGAAAGAAAAATATAAGCCTATTAGTATATGAATTATTTGTAATCCTAAAGATATAGACTTTAGTTTAAAGATCCTTCCACTATTTTTACGAATTGATAGCTTCTACCTCCAACTCGAGAAATTACATTAATTTCTTAGTGGGTACTAGAATCCACACAGACTGCATTCATGCCCGAGTGTGGCTCGACCAACCCTAGTACATTCATGGATAGGTTCATAACTAATTATTTTTCTAAATAATTTCTAGCAATTAGATTTTACCCCAGGCATCTCTTCAGCAGGCGTGTGGTGCCTCCACTGAAAATCTTGATTAGGTCTAACTATTAACATGACAATGCTAAGTGTATCCAATAAACAGATGTTCAGGTTCGAGTGTAGCTCGGCCAACCTGAGCATTGATCTGAAGGTACATCATGATGGTTATATGATGAATGATAATTTCAATACGTAATAGACACCAAGCGTATGGCGCCTCTAATGCCTATTTAGAATATTAGACTCATTATCACACACCTTAATTGTTGGGTTCTGACCACACAGTAAAAAGTAATTTTCAAAATTTTAAAATCATATAAATCATTAGCTTTATCAAATAAAACTACCGAGCCAAAATTCAAACCCTAGAATCACCTTGCCGATATCGATCAAAGCAAAAACAAGCATGCATAGGGATAGAATTTTATACTTTCACTAAAATAAAAAAATGACATGTTGGTGTTCTCCACAAGGCCTCAAAGTAGAAGTCCTCCAATGGTGATCCACATAGAAGATGGCCAAGGTCCTTCCCAACCGGTGCACTGCTGTAGCTTTGTCTTCTTAAGAATACTGCCGGCTTCGAACTTGCGTCACGATCGTACCAAAGTCCAGTTGCTTTTGATCTTGCCACTAAAATGATAATAAGAAGATACTCTTCAGATGTCATATAATCTAGGATTTAATTTTTGATTTCAACATATGAAAAAATCAAATCCTAGGGCACTCAAGCAACACTTGCTGAAAAACTCACCACCCTTCTAGCAACTTTTGCCACTCAAAATTCTCTCTTTTTTTTTCAAATTTTTTTTAAATTTTTTTTATATTTACCACATCCCTTTTCTCTAATTTTATCCAAAAATCATAGCAATAAACCATGTGGGGCATCCCCTATAAATAGGAGACTAGGGGACGTCTCATGGGATGAAGGGGTGCCAACCTTTGGTGCTCCAACTTCCCACATGCTAAATAAATTCATCGATGAATTTTGGTGATCCAATTACTTAGACTAGAAGGACTCTTAGATTTCTACATGTCATAAAAAAATTTAATAAATTTTGGTGACAAAACATAGGATTTCTTATTGGGAATTTAAGGCAACACATGTTAGTTAAGAGCCTTCTTTAAGAAGGACTCTTTACTTCACACACCAAAATAAAGGGGGTGGCATTTATTTTTATGTGTGGATTTTGGTGGGTGCAGAGGACTCTTTCTCTAATTGAAATTGATCCAAGATAGATAAGGATCCAATCCAAATTGACCCAATCCTTTAGGTTAAAGCCAACTGGTTTAGGTTAGCTCAAACAATTTAATCTAAACCAATTTGGGAACTTGGGTTAATACAATATGCTAGCATATCAAATTAACCAATAAAATTTATATTAAACTCTAATTAGATCAGATCAAGATCAAATCTCAAAGTGTATGATCTATTAGATTTCAAATCTAGCCAGTAGTGGACCCAGACTTTTGATGCAATCCTAATCCGATGAGATTAGGTCACCCGAAGAGTCCAATCAACTTGGACTCTTTCAAATTACTTTTAGAATCAAATTCTTTCAATTCTGATGAGCCCATAAGTCAAGATTGATGTCTAGCAACATGTCATGATGATTCAAAAGATTTAAAATTTTGATAAAAAATTATCAAAATATCCTTCAATGGAAAGTTTTCGTGTAATTCAATCCTTCAGTTAAACAACATCCCAGATGAGCTATGGATATGAAAATATATCAAATCTAATCACTTATTATTATGCATCTCGATCAAAAGGTGATGATTCAGTTGATGATATATTAGAAATCTTTTTCTAATTATCATCCTGCTTTGGCCAAAGACTTTCGAATCAATGATCTATGAGATCACATAGGATGTTCGCTCCCCTTATTAGAAGTGACTGATCTCTTATTGATCACTCACAACCTTCATGCACTCTTCACCATATCCAGACACCCCACACAAGGATCAAAGAACCAAGTTAGATAGTGAACCAAAACATGAACTCAAGTACATAAGGTACCATGGTGACCTCAAGTCTAAGGATCACATACACAACTCTCACTAGAGAATTATCAGTTGATATGTAAATAAAACTCCATCTGATATTCTCTTATAGGTCAATTCAGTGAACTCATTCTCTAATGAGTATCCATATCTTTGTATTAGTATCCCCACACAAATGGTTATAAGATCAACCATCTTCATTTCTGAGCATACATAGGATATGCCAGTCTTACCAGTATCATTGATCTCTGACTCAATGTACCAACGACTAAAAATATTTTAGGTTAGGACTATCAAGAAATTAGATCTCACTGGCGTGATCTTATCACAGCTCTAAAACCATTGTCCAGACCTATGGGGTTCATTATAATCTTAAAATAAATAAGATGCAGCATATAATGAATCAAAAATATCTTATTTTATTAATAATAAATATCAATTATATGAGTCTGAAAGATAAATTATAATAAACATCCTATCGGATCCCATATGCGATTGGCTTGTAAGGCATTATTCTTTCAATCTCCCACTTGCACTTAAAGCTAATCGTCCCTATACTTGATACCCATGCTATCAAGATGGCGGTCAAACTGCTGCATTGACAAGGCCTTAGTGAATGGGTTCGCTATATTGTTCTTGGTGTCAACTCACTCCACGATCACATCGCATCTTTCGATAATTTTTCGAACGAGGTGGAACTATCTTAGAATGTCTTGGATTTATGATGAGACCTTGGTTCTTTGGCTTGAGCAACTGTCCCAGTATTAACACAATAAAGGAGCACTGATTGTTCAATCTTCAGTACCACATCCAACTCTGTGATGAATTTTTTCATCCAGACGGCTTTCTTAGTAGCCTCACTTATAGTAATATACTTAGCCTCAGTGATTAAGTCAGCAACTTTTACTGTTTGAAATTTTTTCAACTTACTGCACCACTATACAGAGTGAACACATACCCAGATATAGATTTGCTTTCATCCGGATCAGATTAGAAACTAGAATTGGTATAACCTTTTAGTTTTAAATCAGATCCATCATATATTAGAAAAATATCTCTAGTCCTTCTCAAGTATTTGAGTATATTTTTCACAGCTTTTCAATGATTTTCCTCGAGATCAGCCTGAAATCTACATACAATGCCCAAGGCATAAGCCACATCAGGTCTGATACATAACATAGCATACATTATCGATCCTACAGCCAAAGTATAAGGAATAGAACTCATTCTATTTCTCTCTTTAGGTATCTTAGGAGATATCTTCTTAGAGAGTTGTATGCCATGACCTATGGGCAAGTAATCTCTTTTACTTCCCTTCATGTTGAACCTCTTCAACACCAGATCAATGTACCTAGACTGGGACAAACCAAGTATCCTTTTTAATCTATCCTTATAGATCTTTATACTAAGTATATAGGATGCCTCACCCAAGTCTTTCATGGAAAATTTTTACGATAGCCAAGTCTTAACCGATTGTAACATTGGGACATCATTTCTAATGAGCAGTATGTCATCTACATACAAGACTAAGAAGACAATAGCACTCCCACGTTTCTTCTTGTATACACAAGGTTCATCCATATTTTTTATGAAGCCAAATGATTTGACTGTCTCATTAAAATGGATGTTCCAGCTCCTCGATGGTTACTTTAATCCATAAATGGATCTTATTCAGCTTGCATACCTAATTTACTCTCTCACTTGAGACAAATCCCTCTAATTGAGTCATATAGACTTCTTCCTCAAGGTTTCTATTAAGGAAGACAGTCTTGATGTCCATCTGTCAGATTTCATAATCATGGTATGCTACTAGAGCAAGCATTTGCAAGAGAAAAACTACTTTTCCTCGTAGGATCTTCCAGATTTCACCAAATCTGGGATGGAATAAATTCAAAATTTTTTTTATCCTACAAGTATTTTAGATCTAAATTTTTTTTTTATCCTACAAGTATTTTAGATCTAAATCTCTAGATCTAATCTTATTATCTGATATTTCAAATCTAAAATTAAATCTAAAACTATGATGAAAGAAGAAATACCTCAAGGGTAATCTGATTACCCTGTAGATGATCACTGCACAGCCCGAGGTTCTGATGTAGCCATGCAAGCGCCTGACCTCTACCGGAATCCACTCAGGTAGGACTTGAAACATCTTCTCCTCATGAATCTATGCCCCAAAAATTAGATCTAAATCTTATTAGGAAGATCTTCAAAAGTCTTCTTGAAGTTGGAGCAGCAGCCTGTCGAAGAAGTCCTGCAGCCTTCTGTTCCAGGCGTCACCACGCCTTGGATCTTTGCCAGATGGATGTCCAACTCATTGAACATGAAGAGGGGAGAAAGGAGAGTAGGGAGGATGTAGAGAAGATGGGAGGGGACAACAGCTATTAGGTTTTATGCATAAAACAACTTCTACCTTGAAACCCTAGGCATAGCAGGGTTTATATAGACCCTGTATGCTGCACAGTGCCACATCATTCAACCAATCAGAAAATTCCAATAAATTTTGAAAAAATTTTGATTGGTGGAGTGATGTCATCTGATCATATTAGATAAGAACCCCACCTTATCTCCAAAAGATGGTGCCAACATTGGATAAGCACAAATAGAGGTGGTGCCCAAGAGTTTAAATTGATCAAGACTCTCCAATCCTTATCCACTTGGGACACCAACTTTAATCCAATTGGGCTCACACCATAATCTAATTATGGCACCTGTTGGTGCAAAAATCCACCTGCGCCGGAGAAGCTGGAGTTGAGGAAGCCGCGGTCGCCGTCGGGACCTGCAAGGGAAGTCTAAACCGGAGGTGGGGTTGCTCCGGCAAGACCCTCCGACGCTCAAGTCAGTTCTCTGCCTCAACAAGAATAGAGTGCTCGAACGGAGAATTTAGCAGAGTTTTTAGATAAGGCAAAAGAGCTTAAAAAATAACGTATCTGAGTCCTCCCCTTTTATAGGCGGGGGAGGCAACGGACTCATGGCGACGTGTGTAACCGCCTGGTAGTGGGCCGCCCACGGTCAGGGGAATTGATTGCGAAAGATAATGGAGCAGACACGTAGGCATCACCTCGACTTGCCACGTGGAATCCATTTTGAGGGGTGGAGCATCGTCCGTCGTCAGGAGAATCGCATGGTATCCGTCGCAGGAGGTGGAGCAGGTTCGTGGCCGTTACTGTGGCCTGCCAGAGGGATAATGGAGCTGTGCGGAGTCCGCCACAGGAAGTGGAGTAGGGCGGCTATGGCTGCTGCAGCTTGTCAGGGAATGATGATACTGCGTGGAGTCCGCCACAGGAGGTGGAGCAGGGTCGCGGCCGTTTTGAGGTCCTGTCAGGGGGCGTGGATCTGTCGATTGAAGCTCGGCAATGGTCGGAGCCGTCGTGAGCGGAGCCCGGCTCCCGTAGGAGTCCGGGCGGAGCTGTGCTGATGGCGGCAGAGCCCGACTCCCGTAGGAGTCCGGGCGGAGCTGCGCTGCAAACAAAGTCAAGGGTGAAGTCCGGCCCTGATAGGAGTCCGGATTGAGCTTACCAGCAATTGATATTGAGAGCGGAGCCCGGCTCCCGTAGGAGTCCGGGCGGAGCTGTTTTGATGTTGGCGGCGGAGTCCGGCTCCCGTAAGAGTCCAGGTGGAGCTGTACTTGCTGATGGCGGTGGAGCCCGACTCCCGTAGGAGTCCGGGCGGAGCTGTGCTGATGTCGTCGGTGGGGCCCGGCTCCCGTAGGAGTCCGGGCGGAGCTGCGCTGCAAACAAAGTCAAGGGTGAAGTCCGGCTCTGATAAGAGTCCGGATTGAGCTTACCAGCAGTTGATACTGAGAGCGGGGCTCGGCTCCCGTGGGAGTCCGGGCGGAGCTGTTCTTGTTGATGGCGGTAGAGCCCGACTCCCGTAGGAGTCCGGGCGGAGCTGCACTTGCTGATGGCGGTGGAGCCCGGCTCCCGTAGGAGTCCGGGCGGAGCTGCACTTGCTGATGGCGATGGAGGCCGGCTCCCGTAGGAGTCCGGGCGGAGCTGCACTTGCTGATGGCGGTGGAGCCCGGCTCCCGTAGGAGTCTGGGCGGAGCTGCACTTGCTGATGGCGGTGGAGCCCGGCTCCCGTAGGAGTCCGGGTGGAGCTGCACTTGCTGATGGCGGTTCCGCCGTGGGTTCCAACTGTGGGTATTTTGTACCCAATACCAGTCTCCCTACATCCGAGTTTTGAATTTCAAATGAAGGAAGTACACAGAAGTACAGTCAGAACCGTCCCTTCGAATCCCGCGCCCTGCCGCTCCCAGATATTTCGGCATTAAATGAGCGCGTGCCGGAGTCTTTTCGAATTGGGGCGGTACGAGGGGATGCTTCGAAGATCCTGTAGGTACGCTGGCCTAGGTACGGAGCAATTATGGCCCTGCCAACCGCCAGCCGCCTTCAGCCGTCTGCCATGGGGAGTGGGACACGTGTCGGATGCGGACTGGCCTGGGGGGATTCGAGATCATTATGGCGCCGGATCCCAGGGTCTATTTAAACCCGTCCTCCCCCCTTTCAGGCGTCCCACTCCGCTTCTGATTTCTTGCCGGCGTCTGCTATCTCCCCGAGAGTCTGCTCTAGCGAACGCCCTCTCGAGCCGTAGGCGCCTTCCGCTTCTCGCTCCCCAGGCCCCCAGAGCAAGATAGGTTAGTGCCCACCTTCTCCTTCTTACCGCTTAGGGTCCTCTCCTCCTTCCACTTCTTTCGTGTCCTCTCCTGAGTTGACTTCCGGCGTCTCTCTCCTTTCTCGGCTTGCTTTTCTAGGGCCCTTTAGGTTCTCCCCCAAAGAAAAATGTCTTCCGATTCTTCTGCCCCCGTAAGTTCTGGGAGTTCTTCTGCTTCAAACCCCCAGGCCCCTATTTTTGCGGACGAACCCGCGTTTGGGGCAGGGGCTCGCCCGGTCTTCGCACCGGGCGCCATTCCTTGTTCGTCGACTCTGGACGAACTTCTCCTGATAAGGGCTCGGTATGGGGTCCCTTCAGAGTACGATCTGGAGCTTCCTGGCCCCTCCGACCGGGCCAGCGCTCCCCCTCCTGGTCGCTTTTGTTTGTACCAGGAGGCATTCCATGCCGGACTCCGGCTTCCGCTTCCAGCTTTTGTTGCTGCCTTCTTTCGTTTCTTAGACATTTCTCTCGCTTCTGTCGCCCCGAATTCCTTTAGGTTTTTGATAGGGTTTCTCTCCCTCTGTCACATAGCCGAGGTACAGCCTTTCCTCTCCCTGTTCAGACATTTCTACACTTTCAAACGCCATCCTTCAGCGAAGGATTGGTGGTACTTCTCCCCCCAGTTCGATAAGAAGGGGTTGCTGAAGGGCGCCCCTTCTTCGATTCACAACTGGAAGGGGAAATTTCTCTTCATTTACTGCCCGACCCTAGAATTGGGCCTGCCCCCTTGGGGGTCTCTGAGGGATTCCGTCCGCCGGGCTCCCGGCCTGGGAGAGGACGACCTTCAGGCCGCCCAGAAGCTCCTGAGTTACCCCGCTCCTTCCCTTCCGAATCTACTGAGGGAGCAGCTTCTCTTCAACATCGGCCTGAGCCCTCAAGATCCAGCAAGTACACGTCTTTCCTTTTCTTGTCTTCTTCTTCTTTCTCTTTCTTTCTCTCTCCTTTTTCCTCTTTTTTCTTTCTTCTTCTTTTCTTCTTCTTCTTCTTTTTTTTTTTTTTTTTTTTTTTTGGACTGATTGGTGCCGCTTTTTTCTTCTTCTTTTCTTCTCCTCCTCTCTCTTTTTTTTTTTTTTTTTTTTTAGCAATGGACGCCGAAGCCACACGGATGCTCGCCAAGGCCATGAGAGCCCAGAAAAGGAAGGGCGCGGCGACTTCTGGCTCGGCGAAGAGGGCCAGGGTGGAGGAGACGAGCTTGGCCGCGCCTGTCCAGGCGACCCCGGCAATCGACATTCCTTCGGATGCCGAGCCAGCGGCCCCCCGGGCTCCCTCAGGGAGCCCACCGACTGGGGTCCCCATTCCGGAGGTCCACCCCGCGGGGGCGCCTGCCGCGGGGAGGAGGAGAAAATCGGTGGCCCGCAGGCCGAGCAGCCACCGAGCCGCTGCAGACGAGTCCGTCTGCTCCGAGGGGGGATCGGAGAACCCCTTCAACGACAAGGCCCTGATCCGTCGGCTGCTCGACGGTTGTATCCTGCCCGATGTCGTGGAGAGGATCGACCGTGCTGATCCCGAGCAGCGGGCCTGGGACACCTTGGGGTCCTTCCTTGAGGTAAGCGGATTTTTATTTGCTCAGTTGCTCGGTCTTTGTTGTAATTCTCCATTTGTCCTTGCAGATCGGGCACCAGCTCTTCGCCTATGTCGAGGCGTCGGGCCGCACGAGAAGGGATCTTCTTCGGGCGGAGGAGCGCTGCCAAGACGAGGTTGCTCGTCTTCAAGCGAAGATGGCCGAGGTGGCTTCCCTCCGGGAGGCCCTGGAGAGAGAGAGACAAGACCGGGAAGAGGAAAGACGAATCCGGGAGGAGGAGAGGCGAAGCCTGGAGGAGTCGGCAAGGAAGGCGGAGGCTGAGGTCGCCCATCTGGCCGAGCAAACTCCGGTTCTAGTTTCGGAGGCCAGGACCCTTACGGTGGAGGAGTTCAAGGCCTCCACGGAGATGAGGGAGCTGAACGTCCAGTTCGGCCTGGAGGCGTTCACCAAGGGGTTCGAGCTCTGCCGAGAGAGGGTGGCCTGCAGATACCCCGACCTTGAACTCGGCTTTCTGGAGGAGTCTGACGATGAGGCCGCCCCTTCGTCCGCCGCTGCCGCAGTCGCACCCCCCGCACCGGGCTCTCCACCCCCTGCCCCCGAGGTCTGAGACCTCCGACCTTGTATCTTTCTTTTGTCGCCATATTTTCTTTCCGCTTGTCTTCAAAATTAATCAATAAAGTCGAACTTCTTATTGTGGATGGCCTTTCCTTCCCCCTGCTTCTTCTTTTCTGCCTTTCTTCTTGTAAAGAGTTGGTCTCTGACGTTTGCATCTTCCGATGGCAGTGTCCTGCCGAAGCACTTCCCTTGCCCCTGGGGGTCCCGCTGAAGTCAACTATCCAATGGCTAAAAAAGGAGGTCCTCCACCTGACGAAGAAGTTGAAAAAGTCGGAGGGCGAGCTCTGCCAAGCGAAAAAATGCTACTCCGAGGCCGCCGCTGAGGCCGCCCACTTCAGGAGTCTTCAAGTGAAGGCAATCATGGACTACAGCCGGAGGAAGGCGAACTTTGCGAAGGAGCTCGAAGAATGCACGAAGAGTGCCAGCGACCGAACTTGGGCTCAAGAAGCCAGGATCAGCACCCTTAAAGTGGAGCTGTCGGCTGCTAAGAGGAGGATCGGCCAGCTGGAAGGAAACTCATCCCGGCTCACAACGCGGGATGAGCAGATATGGTCACAAAAAGTTTCCGACCTCCAGAGGCAGCTTCAAGACGCTGAGATGAGCCACGATGTGCAGCGGGCCAGCTGGCGCCGACAGGTAGAGGAGCACAAGGGGAGATTCCATCGAGCGGCGGACGAGGTAGTCTGTCTCCAGAGGCAGTTGGTTACTAGGGCGCAGCTTGCTAACGCCCAAGATAAAGAAGAGCTCCAAGCCTTGAGAGGCTCTGTCGAAGGGATTTCTGTCTCCCTTGGGGAGAAGACAGCTGAGCTTCAACAAGTAAAAATCCAACTGGGACTTGAGCGGAAGGCCGTTGCGGACGCAGAGGCGGAGTCCGAAGTTTTGCGGAAGTGGCATCGGGAAGCGGAGGCTGAGAGCTGACGACTTCGTCAGGCGCTCCAGGATATGCTGCAAAAGAAGGAAGAACTAGAGGAAATGGTGGAGACCCTGAGGCAGTCCTGGTCGGGGGGTGGAGGTGATCACCCTATGTTAGAGGGAGCAGGACCTCCTTAGAGTTCTTTTGTAGTCACCCCTTTTTTGTAGCTGCCCCCCTTTTCTTTTCTTGTCGTTTTGTCCCTCTTTTTCTGGCCGTCCTGGCCCTGTAGTACATATATCGGAAATGAGAAAAAGCATTTTGTGTTACCTTGTCCGTGCGTAGCACCAATATTGTCGTTCGTTGACCCTTTCTCGTTGTTTGGCCTGTTTGGCTTAGAGGTCGTCGTGGGAAAGAGCTCTTCCCTTCCATCCGATCTCGTCATGTGGCCGAGCCTCGCCACCATTTTTAACCCTTGCTGGCGAAGCGGCGGATGGAGCCCGGCTTTCTTAGGAGCCCGGGTGAAGTCTTTCTTGGGGATGGAACCCGGCTCCCGTAGGAGTCCGGGTGAAGTTTACCGTGGCGGCGGAACCCGGCTCCCGTAGGAGTCCGGGTGAAGCTTTACCTGGCGGCGGAACCCGGCTCCCGTAGGAGTCCGGGCGGAGCTTTACATGGCGGCGGAACCCGGCTCCCGTAGGGGTCCGGGTGAAGCTTTACCTTGGCGGCGGAACCCGGCTCCCGTAGGAGTCCGGGTGAAGCTTTACCTGGCGGCGGAACCCGGCTCCCATAGGAGTCCGGGCGGAGCTTTACATGGCGGCGGAACCCGACTCCCGTAGGAGTCCGGGTGAAGCTTTACCTTGGCGGCGGAACCCGGCTCCCGTAGGAGTCTGGGTGAAGCTTTACCTGGCGGCGGAACCCGGCTCCCGTAGGAGTCCGGGCGGAGCTTTACATGGCAGCGGAACCCGGCTCCCGTAGGGGTCCGGGTGAAGCTTTACCTTGGCGGCGGAACCCGGTTCTTGTAGGAGTCCGGGTGAAGCTTTTCCTGGCGGTGGAACCCGACTCCCGTAAGAGTCCGGGCGGAGTTTACCTTGGCGGCGGAACCCGGCTCCCGTAGGAGTCCGGGCGGAGCTTTACATGGCGACGGAACCCGACTCCCGTAGGGGTCCGGGTGAAGCTTTACCTTGGCGGCGGAACCCGGCTCCCGTAGGAGTCCGGGCGGACCTTTACATGGTGGTGGAACCCGGCTCCCGTAGGGGTCCGGGTGAAGCTTTACCTTGGCGGTGGAACCCGGCTCCCGTAGGAGTCCGGGTGGAGCTTTACATGGCGGCGGAACCCGACTCCCGTAGGGGTCCGGGTGAAGCTTTACCTTGGCGGCGAAACCCGGCTCCCGTAGGAGTCCGGGTCTTCCATTTTGCTTGAGCCGGCGTGAGGTTCTCGTTATCAGCCTGGCTTGTGGGGGCGCGTTAGGGCGCTGTAAGGCCTCTCCCCCCTCCGGTCTAAAAGAATCGGGCCTTCAACTTTGCTCATGCCAGGACGAGGTTCTCCTCCTGTTCCTGACATGGCTATGGGGGCACATTAGGGCATTGCAAGGCCTCTCCCCCCATCCGGTCTAAAAGAACCGGGCCTTTGACTTTGCTCAAGTTAGGGCGAGATTTTCCTCCTGTCCCTAACAGGGCTGTGGAGGCACATTAGGGCGTTGTAAGGCCTCTCCCCCCATCCGGTCTAAAAGAACCGGGCCTTTGACTTTGCTCAAGTTAGGGCGAGGTTTTCCTCCTGTCCCTAACAGGGCTGTGGGGGCACATTAGGGCGTTGTAAGGCCTCTCCCCCCATCCGGTCTAAAAGAACCGGGCCTTTGACTTTGCTCAAGTTAGGGCGAGGTTTTCCTCCTGTCCCTAACAGGGCTGTGGGGGCACATTAGGGCGTTGTAAGGCCTCTCCCCCATCCGGTCTAAAAGAACCGGGCCTTTGACTTTGCTCATGTCAGGACGAGGTTCTCCTCCTGTTCCTGACATGGCCGTTGTTTTTTGGAGAGATCATATCCAGTCATAATACATCCGCGTTAAGCAGGAGGAGTGCGTTAGCTAGAAAGAAAAGTAGATTCAAAATGAAACAGTAAGCAATACATTTACAGTTCTCCCGCTCCTCCTTGAGGCCCTCCGGCGATGGAGTCGATGGTCCCGATAGGAGGCCGGTCCCCAGGCTGCTCCTCCCTCTTCTGCGGTTCGGGTGGTGGGAGGGCTCTTGGCCGGTCTCCTCTACCCTCAGGCCTGCGGCGGATGAATCTGTCGAGCCGACCTCGCCGGATGAGCTCCTCGATCTCGTCCTGGAGCTGGATGCACTCTTCGGTGTCGTGGTCGTGGTCGCGGTGGTAGAGGCAGAACTTGTTGGGGTTGCGCTTCCCGGGGTGCGTGCTCATCCTCTCCGGCCTAGGGATCAGCTCCCTGACCTCCATCAGTACCTGGGTCTTCGAGGCGTTGAGGGGGGCGTAGCTGCGGAACTTCCCTGGCAGAGAACCCCGCCGAAACCTGTTGTCCGGGCTTCTCTGCCTGCGTGCCCGGGGTGGAGTATGGGCGCGCTTGTGCCCAGGAGGGGATCGGGAGCGAGGCCGGACTTCCCTTGGCCTCTTCTCAACTGCGGGCTTGCCAGAATCTCCCGCCTGACGCTCCCTCGCAGTCTCTTCATCCTTCATTTTGAAGGCCTCTTCCGCTCGGGCGTATCCTTCAGCCCGAGCCAGCAGATCAGCAAAATCCCTGGGATACTTCTTCTCCAGAGAGTACAAGAGATCATTCTTCTGAAGGTCACCTTTCAGGGCGGCCATGGCAACCGACTGGTCCAAGTTCCGGACCTCCAACGCCGCGATGTTGAAGCGGTTGATGTAGGCCCGTATGGACTCCCTTTCCCTCTGCTTGATGTTGATGAGGGACTCCGAACCTTTCCGGGGATGTCGGCTGCTGACAAAATGGGCCACGAATTGGTGGCTCATTTGGTCGAAGGAGAAGATGGTACCCAGCTTCAGTGTCGAGTACCAGTTTCTTGCTGCTCCCTTCAAAGTAGACGGGAAAGCCCGGCACAAGATGGCGTCGGGGGCACCATGAAGCAGCATCATCGTTCGGAAGGCCTCCAGGTGGTCCACCGGGTCCGACGTCCCGTCGTAGCTTTCAAACTGGGGGAGCTTGAAATTCGATGGGATCGGTTCCTGCATAATCATTTGGGAGAAGGGAGGGTCAGTGCAGATATCCTCACCATAAGCGGGAGGCGCATGGCGGAGTTCTTCGATCCGCCGGTTCATCTCCTGGAACCTCCGGTCCAGGAAATCCTCTCGACTTCGAGTCTCGAGGGTTCTTTGGCAGAACGGGGGCAGGGATCTCCCAGGGGTGGAGTCGTGGTCCGACTGAGGGCTCTCCACCCTTGGATTCACCTTCTCGGGAAGGACGGGGCGGCTGGCCCAGGTGGCCCGCCCCACCGCCGGGTTCTGGCATTCCGGAGATGCCCCTTCCGGATGCGCTGACGCCTGCAGCAGCTGCTGCTGCATCGCCTGTACGGCCTCGACGAGGCCCTTGACCTGCTGCGCCAGCAAGTCAAACTGCTCCGCGCCGACCGCCGTCGCCGGAGGGGGAGGAGGAGCTGGCTGAGAAACGGGAGGGGAGGCCGGAGCCTGAGATCTGACCGCGGAGGCCGTGGACCGTCGGGTGGACGCCCTACGCGGAGGCATCGGGTGTCGATCTCGCGGGGGAGGATTAGAAGTAGATGACGGAGAGATGGCCGGAGGTGGCTCCGTTGAGCGCTCCTTCAAGAACAAGGGTGCTGCGAAGACACAGGGGCCCCTTCCTCTAGCGCCAATCCTGTTGGTGCAAAAATCCGCCTGCGCCGGAGAAGCTGGAGTTGAGGAAGCCGCGGTCGCCACCGGGACCTGTGATAAACACTTAATTTAAGTATTTTAAATTAAGAAATTATATTTAATTTATCTTATTTATTAAGAATTTGATGTTTTTTTCGATGTTTTACAGGAAAGGTGATCGCCGATACAAAGAGTCCGATTCATAGATCAAAAAGATTCAAGTTTGAAGAAAATTGGACTTAAAATAAAATTAAAATAAAAGAAAGACGCATCCGGTATTATAGAAAATGAAGATACTATGCAAGGAATCCAAAAAGGATATAGATGTCATTATGAAGGAACTTTTGTTTCTTTTTGGAATATAAAAAAAAAAAAGGGAAAAAGTTTCACGTGAATTTTTTTGGCTCCTGGGCGCGTGAATCCTTTGGCGCGTGAATCCTTTAGCGCGTGAACATGGGAAGCTGGCGCGTGGACGCGGTTTGGACGTGGGGCGCGGACGCAGGACGTGGCGTAGACGCGCGGGATGCGGCGTGGACGCGCGGGGACAGGCGCGGGATGCGGGCAGGACGCGGAACGCGTGAGGCAGGACGCGGGCAGGCGCGCACCGCAGACACAGTAACGAGCAAATTAAAGAAAAAATTTTTATTTGAAAATATTTCAAGTGGAAAGATTTGTATTTTTTTTTTAGTCCCACATCGGAAAACCATGTAAAACTCCTCCCCCCTAATATCTATAAAAAGGCTTTTGTACTCCCATTAGAGGGGGGAGCCCAGAAATTCTTCTAAAGTCTTGCATAGAGGAATAGAAAGGGACTACTTCATGAGCAGCTAGGCTAGAAGTCTCGGGAGTGGAGAAGAAATTTTGTAACGACACAGAGATGGTTTATTGTTCTAAACTTTTCTGTATTTCTTTATATGCAATAAAGATTATGCTTTTTATTTAAATTATCATGAGTTCTTTAATTGCTCCCTATCATATGCTTTTATTTATGCTTTCTTGTTAAATTAATATTAGGAACAACTTTTACTTTCCGGAGACGCGTCGTGATCTACGGATACGGGGCGTACCGAGGAAAGAAGAGTTGGTTACCTAGTACTTTCCGGAGATGCGCCGTGATCTATGGGTACGGAGCGTGCCGAGGAAAGACAGGTATTTTTTCTAAGATTAATCACATCTATTTAGTTAAAAAAGAGATACAACTCTGCTAGTGCAAATTAATTCAAAACTCCCGAGCTCTTTATTTTTTAATTACCACAATTTTACGATAATTTATTTTCTAAATCAAAAACAACGCTTCTTTCTTTTACCTTGCAATTTCAACTTAGCCCAAGGTCCTTGAGGATACGATCTCGACTCATCCTACCTACGTAGTGAGTAGAGTTATTTTTGGTGCTATCAACGACTACGCATCAAATTTTGGCGCCGTTGCCGGGGATCTTGGCACGGTTGAATTAAAATTTTTTTTTTTTTTTTTTAAATTAAAAAAAAAAAAAAATACTTTTCAGTTTTTATTTCTCGTTTTAAATTTTTTTTTCAGTGCTTTCTAGCTAAATAATCTTATTTGCATAATTACAGAATTACCTTGCATAACTAATTTACTATTTAGAATTTTGCTGCTTAGAATAATTTGCTACTTTTCATAGCCCAGTAATTTATTGCTTTTTAGACTTAATCACTTAAATTTATTTTCTTGCAAAACTAAAAAAAAAAAATTAAAAAAAAATATATATAAAAAGATAAAATTATATTAAAAAAAAAAATCACTGACATTTCATAACACTTAACTAAAATAGCGTAACCTCAAATATAAAAATTTCTAACCTGATTGGACACCTTGTTTCCTTGCATTGCATCTCCATAATTAATCTTAAGGGCAATAACCCATTAACCAGATAAGGTGGGGATTTGATCACCCTTCCTTGGCCCACAAATCACTCCCTTGCATTTGCATAACCTAGACCTTAATTTAAAATCAACTAGACGTCAGCCCTAGGAATTTTGAGCTCAATAGGATAAGAAAGCTCTAGAGTTGAACCGAGTGCGGATTGGTTAATTGCTCGGTGTCTAAGGCAAGTGGTTAAAGAAAGTGGTTTTCAATTGGTTCCGTTGACTGACCTGGCCAACTTAGTTGGTGTCTAAGGAAAGCAACGAGCAGGGAACCTCCCACATCTTACGCTTACCTGGCCGAGTCAGTTAGTCAGTCTTGAGCTTGGAGTGCTCAAAAGCAATCTTGAAAGTTAGGAGCTGTCTAGATCTAAGTTAACCGTAGGATAGAGAGTCTATGATTGTTTAAGTTGATTGCAATTAACATCTAAACATTAATTAATTTCTCCTTTTTCATAGATTTAAGATTCTTAGGTTCTTCTCTTTAGATTTTCTTCATTCTTTTCTCACTTTATTATAAAAATATATATTATAAAAAATAAAAAAATAAAAAAAAAATTTCTGTGTGTGCTCTACAGTATAATTGTAAGGTGTATGCTTGGCCGTAGATCGTTACGACCAGAAATCCAACCTTTTGATCCAGAAATAGAAAGAACCTTTAGAGCCAACAGACATAAAAAGATGGACCGAAATCAGGAGAATGATCCACCCAAGCAATTGAAGGAGTACTTTACTCCTTCCACATATACCTACTCTCCTTGTATTCAAGTACCCCCTGTGGAGGCCACTCAATATGAAATTAAGTCTAGTATAATCCAAATGTTACCTTCATTTTATGGACTTAGTAATGAAGACCCTTATAAACATCTTGAAGAATTTCTTGAGATATGCTCAACTGTCAAAATTCACAACTTCTCCGATGATGCTCTTAGGTTGAAATTATTCTCTTTTTCACTTAAGGACAAAGCCAAATACTGGCTACATACTTTGGATTCCATGACTATATCAACCTGGGACCAGCTGCAAGGAGAGTTTCTCAAGAAATATTTTCCCATAGGAAAAACTAATCAAATAAGGAAAGCCATAACTAGTTTTTCCCAATTAGATGGAGAAATGTTTCATGAAACATGGGAGAGATTAAAAGACCTTATTAGAAAATGCCCCCACCATGCTGTACCCAAGTGGCAGTTAATCCAATGTTTTTATGATGGGCTCTCTGAAAGACATCGACACATGGTCGATGCATCATGCGGTGGGACATTTATGCTGAAAAGTGAGGATGAGGCATGGCAACTGTTTGAAATTTTAAGTGAAAATTCATTACATCATATGTCTGCCTCTATTAGAGATAAACCCATGTTAAACTCAAAAAGAGGTGGAATATATGAAGTAAGAAATGCCATAGATATCCATCAAAAGGTAGATGAACTGTCCCAAAAATTAGATCGTCTTCTAAACACTGGACAATCCCCAATTCCACCTAATCCAATCCAAGAAGTTTGTGCATTGTGTGCAAGTCCGAACCATTTTGTTAGTGAATGCCCAGCCGCACCCCAATTTCCTGAGTTTGTGCACGAGCAGGTTCAGCAAGTCCAACAAGCTCGCAGACCAGGAAACGATCCATATTCGAACACTTATAACCCCGGCTGGAGAAACCATCCAAATTTTTCTTGGAGACCACAACCAGTGGTTGGTCCTGCCACACCTCGACCTCAATATCAAGACCCAACATATAGGCATGGACCATACCATCAATTTCAAAATGCTCCTCAACCATCTACTACTGGTCACAGTTCAGCTTTTGAGGAAAAAGTCCTGAAAGCACTAGAAAGATTAGAAGTCAACACTCAGACCCTTAACTCCCACACACAATCTATTGCTAAGCTAGAGACCCAAATAGGTCAACTAGCAACTGCATTCAGTAGGAGGGAAGGAGGAAAATTACCTAGCCAACCAGAGAGCAACCCAAGAGGGCAATTTGTGATTGAGAGTTCTAATACCCCAGAAGCTTTTTCTGAACATGCCAAATCAATCATGACTCTGAGAAGTGGGAAGGTCATTGAACACACTAGCAAAACCAAAGAGACTGACCCTAAATCTCTAACCGAATCCAAATCACCCAAGAACAAGGAGGACCTGAAAATAGAGAAGGAACCAACTGCACCGGAATCATCTTACTTGCCTAAAGCCCCATTTCCGGATGCCCTGAAAGCCCCTATTCCTGCAGATAAGAAGGGAGGAAAACTCGATGAGATGTTGGAATTGTTTAAGCAAGTCCAAATTAATCTTCCCCTTCTAGATGCAATCAAACAGGTCCCTGCTTATGCCAAATTTTTGAAGGATTTGTGTACCCAAAAACGTAAATCTAGATCACAAATCCCAAAGAAAGTACGTCTCACTGAACAGGCTAGTTCTGTCTTTCAGCATGCCACTCCTCCAAAGCTTAAGGACCCAGGAGCCCCCATCACTTCTTGTGTTATAGGAGATTATCACATTGAAAAAGCTCTCCTGGATTTAGGGGCAAGTGTGAATCTATTACCTAGTTCGGTGTATGAACTTTTTGGATTTGGAGAACTGAAACCCACATCAGTCACACTGCAGTTAGCCGACAGATCAATTAAGGAACCACGAGGAATGCTTGAGGATGTCTTGGTCAAGGTAGATGAGTTTTACTTTCCAGTTGATTTTCTGGTTCTCGATATGGAATTAAGTGGCAACCCCAGACAAATTCCCATTATCTTAGGACGACCCTTCCTAGCTACGGCAAATGCATGCATTAATTGTAGGACAGGAGTCATGGACGTATCGTTTGGGAATAAGAAACTAAGATTGAATGTGTTTGGTGCTTCCCAAGGACCATCAATGGATAGTTGCTTCGAAGTAGATACACTAGAAGATATTATAGAAGATGCAACACCCATAATTCTAGCACCAGACCCCTCAAATACTTGCTTGGCTCACTCTGGAGTGTGTGACTTTGAGGAATATAGGAAAGAAGTTAACATCTTATTAGATACACCACATGATAAAATCACTCCTCCATGGACAATCAAGTATGAGCCATTGCCCATATTAGCCAGTACACCAATAGTCCCATCTTTAGAATCACCACCTACGTTAGAATTGAAACCTCTTCCTGCCATGCTTAAGTATGTATTTCTAGGACTCAATGACACCCTCCCGGCAATCATTGCATCAGACTTGACCCCTAATCAGGAAGCACAATTGGTTGGTATTCTGAAGGAACATAAAGAGGCTATCGGTTGGTCCATTGCCGATTTAAAAGGAATTGACCCCTCCATTTGCATGCATCATATTCATTTTGAGGAAAATGCCAAACCCCATCGAGATATGCAGAGGAGATTGAACCCAAACATGCGTGAAGTAGTAAAGAAAGAGGTGGTAAAGTGGTTAGATGCTGGAATCATCTACCCCATATCCGATAGTAAATGGGTCAGTTCCACTCAAGTAGTACCTAAGAAATCTGGTATTACTGTGGTAGAGAACGAAGAAGGTGAACTACTTCCAACTCGCATATCATCTGGATGGCGAGTATGCATAGATTATAGAAAACTGAATGCCGTTACTAGGAAGGATCATTTTTCATTGCCCTTCATCGATCAAATCCTAGAACGGTTAGCAGGACAAAGTTTCTACTGTTTTCTTGATGGTTATTCAGGGTACAATCAAGTACCTGTATTTCCGGATGATCAAGAAAAGACGACCTTCACTTGCCCCTATGGCACCTTCGCTTTTCGGCGTATGCCATTTGGGCTTTGCAATGCACCCGCTACATTTCAACGGTGCATACTGGCCATTTTTTCGGATATGGTGGACAAATGTCTTGAAGTTTTTATGGATGATTTTTCTGTGTTTGGAACCACCTTTGAAGATTGTCTCCATAATCTTTCAAAAGTTCTTAAACGGTGTATGGAGACAAATCTTGTCCTAAGTTGGGAAAAGAGCCATTTCATGATGCGGAAAGGAATTGTATTAGGACATATTATTTCTGAAAAAGGGATTGAGGTAGATAAAGCCAAAGTTGAGGTCATTTCAAAACTACCACCCCCTACTTCGGTCCGACAAATACGATCTTTCTTAGGTCATGCCGGATTTTATAGACGCTTCATCAAAGACTTTAGCAAGATTTCAAGACCCTTGTGCAATCTGTTGGCCAAGGATACACCATTTGTCTTTGATGAAGACTGTTTGAAAGCATTCAACACATTACGAACAGCCCTGACAACAGCACCCATAATAAAATCCCCTGACTGGTCCATTCCATTTGAGATTATGTGTGATGCCTTTGACTTTGCAATAGGTGCCGTCTTAGGCCAAAAAATCAATAAGGAGCCACATGTGATCTATTATGCTAGCAAGACTCTTTCCGATGCCCAATTAAACTACACCACAACAGAAAAAGAGCTACTAGCAGTAGTGTTTGCCCTTGAAAAATTTCGCTCATATCTGTTAGGGTCTAAGGTTCTAGTTTACTCTGATCATGCGGCTTTGAAACATCTCCTCTCGAAGAAAGATACTAAACCGCGTTTGATCAGATGGATCCTTCTTTTACAAGAATTTGATCTGGAAATCCGAGATAAGAAGGGTTCTGAGAATGTGGTAGCTGATCACATCTCCAGGATCTTAGTTGAACACACGATAGGCATAGATGAGGTCAAAGAAAAATTTTCTGACGAACAACTTTTCGCAATCTCCTCTAGCCGTCCTCCATGGTTTGCCCATATTGTCAATTACTTGTCAACAGGACAAGTACCTTCTCACTGGACAAAACAAGAAAAGGATCGATTTTTCTCACAAATTAAACATTATTTCTGGGAAGAACCTGAACTATTTAAATACTGTCCTGACCAAGTTATTCGCCGTTGTGTCCCCGAGAGTGAATTTCAAAGCATTCTCACTTTTTGCCATTCTTCGGCATGTGGGGGATATTTTAGTGGAAAAAAAACTGCAGCAAAAGTACTGCAGAGTGGGTTTTATTGGCCAACGCTTTTCAAGGATGCACATGAATTTGGCCGAAGTTGTCTGCGATGTCAGCAAACAGGAAATTTATCCAAGAAGGATATGATGCCGCTGACCCCCATTTTAGTAGTAGAAATCTTCGATGTTTGGGGGATTGATTTCATGGGACCTTTTCCAGCCTCATTTGGATTTGAATATATTCTGGTGGCAGTTGATTACGTATCAAAATGGGTGGAGGCAATAGCTACACGGACTAATGATAATAAAATTGTAATTAGTTTTATCCAACGAAACATCATTAGTCGATTTGGCTTCCCAAGGGTGATCATTAGTGATGGGGGGACTCATTTTACGAATAAACACTTTGAAGCACTTATGAAAAAATATAATATTTCACACAAAGTGGCCACACCATATCACCCCCAAACTAATGGTCAGGTAGAGGTGTCAAATAGGGAGATTAAACATATCCTAGAAAAGACGGTTAGGCCCGATAGAAAGGATTGGTCTCTTCGCTTAGACGATGCATTATGGGCTTACCGTACTGCTTTTAAAACACCCATAGGAATGTCTCCCTATCGACTTGTATTCGGAAAAGCTTGTCATTTGCCGGTGGAATTGGAACATCGTGCATTTTGGGCCATACGGCAATTTAACTTTGATATGAAAAATGCAGGTTCCAATAGGAGACTCCAATTAAATGAACTTGAAGAGCTACGCAATGAAGCATATGAGAGTGTCAAAATTTATAAGGCTCGAACTAAAGCATATCATGATAAATTTATTGCACGAAAAACGTTCGAGCCTAATCAAAAAGTTTGGCTCTTCAATTCTAGGTTGCGTCTGTTTCCTGGAAAACTTCGCTCACGTTGGGACGGACCTTTCATTGTAACTCAGGTATTTCCTCATGGAGCTATCGAACTCAAAAACCCTAAACAGGGGAACACTTTTAAAGTGAACGGTCAACGATTGAAACCTTACATAGATGGAATTAGTGATGGAGAATTAATTGAAACTGTTGATTTAGTGGATCCAAAACTGCCATAATACTCAATTCAGTCTGGCTGAAGACGTAAAACTTAGCACTTGTTGGGAGGCAACCCAATGATTTCATTTTTTTTTTTACTTTATCGCAGCTGCAGGAATTTAGAACAAGAGCCTATTAATCAATGAAGCTATCTTCAACTTTCGAAGCAAAAATTATCTCAGGTGCACTCTCTCCTTTTATTTTCTTTGCTTTTCTACTCCATTGAGGACAATGTAGATTAAGTTGGGGGGAGGGGAAATTAATCAAATCCTCGAGTATGGTCAGAAATAATTAGTTTTGTGTATTCAAATTTTATTTTGATTAAGAGTCAATTAGGCATCCTAATAAATGAATGATTAACGGTCAAGATAATTTTAGAGATACTGAGGAATAAATTATTAAGAAAACCCAATGAATGGTAGGGTTTGAACTAGATCAAATTTTAGGAGTGATTCTACAACCCTCTTCTTACTGATCTCAATAAAGAATCTGCTTCATGAAAAATTGGGTGGAAAGATCGAGGCATGCAAAACTTCTCCTTAAAAAAAAAAAAAAAAAAAAAAAAAAGAAAAAAAGAGAGAGAAAAACAACATTGGTCTCCTACTGAGTAACCGGGCCCTTTCGCCTAAGTAAGCGTTGTGGTTCGCGTAAAAAAGTAGGCAATGTTATATATATATATATAAAAAAAAAAAAAGGGGGGGACTAAATTGCAAGAAGATAATAAACCTCTTTTCCATTAAGTTAGAGGATTTAAAGAGTAAAGTGGGGAGTTGGTGAAAGAAAAGCTCTGAAATTTTTTTTAGTTAAAACTCAGCCACTAATTGGGTCAAATTGATAATCCAATGAAATATCTCTTTAATGGTCTGACCAAGTAACATCTACCTTTTGGGATGCCTAATCTACTTTTTATTCAAAATCAAGTCGGTATACAATGTTGATATATATATTTTACTCGAGGACGAGCAAAATTCAAGTTGGGGGGTGTGATAAACACTTAATTTAAGTATTTTAAATTAAGAAATTATATTTAATTTATCTTATTTATTAAGAATTTGATATTTCTTTCGATGTTTTACAGGAAAGGTGATCGTCGATACAAAGAGTCCGATTCATAGATCAAAAAGATTCAAGTTTGAAGAAAATTGGACTTAAAATAAAATTAAAATAAAAGAAAGATGCATCCGGTATTATAGAAAATGAAGATACTATGCAAGGAATCCAAAAAGGATATAGATGTCATTATGAAGGAACTTTTGTTTCTTTTTGGAATATAAAAAAAAAAAGGGAAAAGGTTTCACGTGAATTTTTTTGGCTCCTGGGCGCGTGAATCCTTTGGCGCGTGAATCCTTTGGCGCGTGAACATGGGAAGCTGGCGCGTGGACGCGGTTTGGACGCGGGGCGCGGACGCAGGACATGGCGTAGACGCGCGGGATGCGGCGTGGACGCGCGGGGACAGGCGCGGGATGCGGGCAGGACGCGGAACGCGTGAGGCAGGACGCGGGCAGGCGCGCACCGCAGACACAGTAACGAGCAAATTAAAGAAAAAATTTTTATTTGAAAATATTTCAAGTGGAAAGATTTGTATTTTTTTTTTAGTCCCACATCGAAAAACCATGTAAAACTCCTCCCCCCTAATATCTATAAAAAGGCTTTTGTACTCCCATTAGAGGGGGGAGCCCAGAAATTCTTCTAAAGTCTTGCATAGAGGAATAGAAAGGGACTACTTCATGAGCAGCTAGGCTAGCAGTCTCGGGAGTGGAGAAGAAATTTTGTAACGACACAGAGATGGTTTATTGTTCTAAACTTTCCTGTATTTCTTTATATGCAATAAAGATTATGCTTTTTATTTAAATTATCATGAGTTCTTTAATTGCTCCCTATCATATGCTTTTATTTATGCTTTCTTGTTAGATTAATATTAGGAACAACTTTTACTTTCCGGAGACGCGTCGTGATCTACGGATACGGGGCGTACCGAGGAAAGAAGAGTTGGTTACCTAGTACTTTCCGGAGACGCGCCGTGATCTATGGGTACGGAGCGTGCCGAGGAAAGACAGATATTTTTCCTAAGATTAATCACATCTATTTAGTTAAAAAAGAGATACAACTCTGCTAGTGCAAATTAATTCAAAACTCCCGAGCTCTTTATTTTTTAATTACCGCAATTTTACGATAATTTATTTTCTAAATCAAAAACAACGCTTCTTTCTTTTACCTTGCAATTTCAACTTAGCCCAAGGTCCTTGAGGATACGATCTCGACTCATCCTACCTACGTAGTGAGTAGAGTTATTTTTGGTGCTATCAACGACTACGCATCAACCTGCAAGGGAAGTCTAAACCGAAGGTGGGGTTGCTCCGGCAAGACCCTCCGACGCTCAAGTCAGTTCTCTGCCTCAACAAGAATGGAGTGCTCGAACGGAGAATTTAGTAGAGTTTTTAGATAAGGCAAAAGAGCTTAAAAAATAACGTATCTGAGTCCCCCCCTTTTATAGGTGGGGGAGGCAACGGACTGATGGCGACGTGTGTAACCGCCTGGTAGTGGGCCGCCCACGGTCAGGGGAATTGATTGCGAAAGATAATGGAGCAGACACGTGGGCATCACCTCGACTTGCCACGTGAAATCCGTTATGAGGGGTGGAGCAGCGTCCGTCGTCAGGAGAATCGCTTGGTATCCGTCGCAGGAGGTGGAGCAGGTTCGTGGCCGTTACTGTGGCCTGCCAGAGGGATAATGGAGCTGTGCGGAGTCCGCCACAGGAAGTGGAGCAGGGCGGCTATGGCTGCTGCGGCTTGTCAGGGAATGATGATACTGCGTGGAGTCCGCCACAGGAGGTGGAGCAGGGTCGCGGCCGTTTTGAGGTCCTGTCAGGGGGCGTGGATCTGTCGATTGAAGCTCGGCAATGGTCGGAGCCGTCGTGAGCGGAGCCCGACTCCCGTAGGAGTCCGAGCGGAGCTGTGCTGATGGCGGCAGAGCCCGACTCCCGTAGGAGTCCGGGCGGAGCTGTGCTGATGTCGTCGGTGGAGCCCAGCTCCCGTAGGAGTCCGGGCGGAGCTGCGCTGCAAACAAAGTCAAGGGTGAAGTCCGGCCCTGATAGGAGTCCGGATTGAGCTTACCAGCAATTGATATTGAGAGCGGAGCCCGGCTCCCGTAGGAGTCCGGGCGGAGCTGTTTTGATGTTGGCGGCAGAGTCCGGCTCCCGTAGGAGTCCGAGTGGAGCTGTACTTGCTGATGGCGGTGGAGCCCGGCTCCCGTAGGAGTCCGGGCGGAGCTGTGCTGATGTCGTTGGTGGAGCCCGGCTCCCGTAGGAGTTCGGGCGGAGCTGCGCTGCAAACAAAGTCAAGGGTGAAGTCCGGCTCTGATAAGAGTCCGGATTGAGCTTACCAGCAGGGCGGAGCTGCACTGCAAACAAAGTCAAGGGTGAAGTCCGGCTCTGATAAGAGTCCGGATTGAGCTTACCAGCAGTTGATACTGAGAGCGGAGCCCGGCTCCCGTGGGAGTCCGGGCGGAGCTGTTCTTGTTGATGGCGGTAGAGCCCGGCTCCCGTAGGAGTCCGGGCGGAGCTGCACTTGCTGATGGCGGTGGAGCCCGGCTCCCGTAGGAGTCCGGGCGGAGCTGCACTTGCTGATGGCGGTGGAGCCCGGCTCCCGTAGGAGTCCGAGCGGAGCTGCACTTGCTGATGGTGGTTCCGTCGTGGGTTCCGGCTGTGGGTATTTTATACCCAACAGCACCCAATTTGATGTGGCTTGACTTGTGGACACTCTACAAAAATTCTCCAATGAGCCCTCTTCAGTTTAAGACCCATATGTCAACTTTTGACAGATGTCCTAAAATGAAATTGGCAAGTGCTAGGAATTAGTAGGTGTTGTCTTAAATTCATCTCATAAATTAAGACAAGCCTTTTCTGAGCTGGACAAACTTTATTTAGACTAAGAGAAACCTTTCTAAGGTTCTCTGGATGAGTCAAATCACATTTGGCTCAGTAGAGACAGAAAAGATTACATGAGGAGAAAGTTAGGCTCAATCGTGTGCTAGCACGATTTCCTTGAACCTAATTGGATCTAATCCAAATCAATTAGGTTAGCCCAATTGATGACATCCAGATCCTAACCTTTGTTTGTATGATCCAGTTAGGTTCAATTCTGTATGGTAATGAGACATGTCGTGATCTCATCATCGACATCATTGAAACTCCTTTCGATGGACCAAAACTCTTCTAATTCAGACAATTAGAATGATCGATCATCAATATCATTCTAATTGCTCCCAAAATCCACCAGTGATACCTAGGAGTATATGGTGGCAACCCAATCAGAATTGAAGATGAACCTCTCGATCCAGCTATCTGTGTGATTGAATTCATCTATCATGAGTCCCGACTGAATTAGGGTTAAGGTGAACTCATCAAACCCAACATCAGTCATATGAGTTAGTCGATCGATCTGAGTCCAATGTGAAACCTTAATGGAAAACTCTTTTCTATTATTTCACTTTGCCATGGCCATGGGCTTAAGGACTCGATCTTTCAATTATCATAGGACTACTCTCATCTACCGAGGTTGATAGATCCCATCTTGGTGCGACCTAGTTCCTACAATGAATATGCTACAGCCAACATACACCTCAGGATTTCGAATGGCTAGGAGATCGAGTTATAGTGTAGTCAAACTATAACACACTCAAGGTTAACTGTCGATGCACCTCAGATCAAAGAACTAGACACACAACTGCAGCATCGAGCTAGTCATTGACAAGAAGGTAGACTTTCTTATGACTGCTCGAAGTGGTCACGCTCAGTACTCTCATTCTCAACGAATACCTATACTATCACTCCAGTGTCTCCACACCATAGACTCAAGACACATCTATCCTAAGAAAGCGATCGTACACCAACCTTCCAGATCGATCACCATCTTCGTGATGATCCTATGGTCAGGAGCTGTTTATGAGTTAGTTATGTAAATTCATGCCTTAAATTTTCAACTCTTGAAAATATGAATTTACATTTCTATTAACTCAAAGGATGTATCACAGACACAATGTACACAATGCAATTGAAGAATAACCTTTTTATTCATTTATAGTTAAAATTATAAATTTGCCCTTAGATCTGTATAGGAATGTGTCAGCCGATCTGGCATCTAGGGCACACATCTAACAAACTCCCACTTGACCTAATGCCAATTGGCTACATATCTAAGTCCCATCTTCTCAAGGTGGGCTTCGATCTTCTGCTGGCCTAATGGCTTTGTCAGCAGATCTGCCACATTGTTTGTGGAGTCAACTCTCTTAACCTCGACATAATCTTTTTTGAGGTAATCATGGATCAGATGGAATCACTGCTTGATGTGCTTGGACTTTTGGTGAGACCTTGGCTCCTTAGCTAGGGCTATGGTGCCATTATTGTCGCAGTAAAGAGGTATGGCATCCGATGACATCACTCCAAGCTCTGTGGCAAACTTCTTGTACCAGAATGCCTCCTTTGCAGCTTCTGATGCAGCAATGTACTCTGCCTCCATGGTGGAATCAGCAATCACCATCTACTTGAAACTCTTCCAGCTGACTGCACCACCATTGCAAATGAACAAACTCTCAGATGTCGACTTTCGATCATCTATATCAGACATAAAGTCTGAGTCTGTATATCCCTGAATCTGAAGTTCTCCATTCCCAAAGACTGGAAACATATCCTTGTCCTTCTCAAGTACTTAAGGATACATTTCACAGAAGTCCAGTGCTCTTTGCCTGGATTTGACTGATATCTGCTTGTGACACTCACAGCATGGGCTATATCAGGTCGTGTACATAGCATGGCATACATGAGGCTTCCTATTGCTGAAGCATAAAGGATTTTGCTTATGCATTCAATCTCCTCAGGTGTGCTAGGGCACATCTTCTTGGAGAGATGAATGCCATGTCTAAAAGGTAATAAACCTCTTTTAGAGTTTTTCATGCTAAACCTTTTTAGCACCTTCTCTATGTACATCTTCTATGAAAGTCCAAGCATCCTATTTGGTCTATCTCTATAGACCTTAATACCCAGTATAAAGGATGTCTCTCCTAGATCTTTCATAGAGAACTCCTTAGACAACCATACTTTGACTGAGGTCAACATGGGAATGTCATTCCCAATTAGGAGGATGTCATCTACGTACAATATGAGGATGACAACTGTGCTCCCACTGACCTTTTTGAACACACATGGTTCCTCCTCATTCTTGATGAAACCAAATATTTTGATGACATCATTGAAACGAGTATTCCAACTCTGAGATGCTTAAGTCCATAAATGGACCTTTGCAGCTTGCAGATCTTGTGATCATCATCACTGGATGTGAAACCAAACGACTGTTCCATATAGATATCTTCCTCAAGATATCCATTTAAGAACATCGTTTTCACATCCATCTGCCATATTTCATAATCAAAATAGGCTGCAATAGCAAGCAATGTGCAGATGGATTTTAGCATGGCTACGGGTGAGAAGGTATCTTGATAGTCAATGCCTTCGCGCTGACTATAACCTTTCGCTACGAGCCTAGCCTTGAATGTCTCCTCATTCCCATCTGCACCTATCTTTCTCTTGAAGATCCATTTACACCTAATAGGTACAATACCTTTAGGTAGATCTACCAAAGTCCAGACTTGGTTTGAGTGCATCGAGTCAATTTCTGATCTCATTGCCTCTAACCATTTTTCGAAATCGATATCTGATATCGCCTCGTCATAGGTCTTGGGATCATCACCATGAACCCCATTTCCCGTGAGAAACATTTTCTCTACATCCTCTTGTATGGTACCTAAGTACCTTTCAGGAGGACAGAAAATCCTAATCGATCTACGAGGTGGAAGAAGTTGTGTTAAGACTGGTTCTGATTGATTTGGTTCCTCAGGTTCTTTAGCTCGTTACTCTTGGGAGATATTCTCCTTGAGCTTAATTATTCTTCCGATGCCACCATCTTGAATAAACTATTTTTCAAGAAAAATAGCATTTCGACTCATAATCACATTGTGGTCTTCTGAAATATAAAAATAGTATCCTAATGACTCTTTAGGATATCCTATGAATCGAGCTCTAAAAGACTTGAACTCTAACTTGTCCGCTTGTTGTCTTTTGACATGAGCCGGACAACCCCAAATTCTAAGATGATTCAGACTTGGCTTCTTACCATGTCATATCTCATATGGTGTGGTAGGAATGGTTTTAGAGGGAACGCTATTCAATACATAAATTACTGTCATGAGACAATGTCCCCAAAAAAAATTGGAGAGGTCCGTGAAGCTCATCACGGAACGGACCATATCTAATAGGGTCCGATTTTTCCATTCTGAAACTCCGTTGAGTTGAGGCATTCCAGGTGGAGTCCATTGAGAGATTATGCCATTGTCCTTAACATAGTCTAGGAACTTCCGACTAAGGTATTCACCTCCTCGATCTGATCAAAGAACCTTAATGGGCTTTTCTGTTTATTTTTCTACCACATGTCTGAATTCTTTAAACATTTCAAAAGCTTCATACTTGTATATCATTAGAAACACATATCCGTACCTAGACATATCATCGATAAAGGTAATGAAGTAGATGTAGTTGCCTCTAGCCGGCATATCAAATGGGCCGCACACATCCGTATGTACTAGGGCAAGTAGGTCTGTGGCCCTTTCCCCATGTCCCACAAAAGGAAGCTTGATCATTTTGCCTTGAAGGCATGATTCACCAACTGGATATGACTCAAAAGTCAACAAACTCAATAGTCCGGATTTCTCTAGTTTGTTAACCCTGTCTTCCACTATATGATCTAGCCTTAGGTGCCATAGATACTTATCATTTAGACTATCTCTAGGCTTTTTAATTCCTATGGCATTCACATTTTGCTCAATATTAAATATAGATACATCAATATGTAGCTGATAGAGACCGTTAATAAGAAAACCATCTGTAATTTTATTATTTTCATAAAAAATATTACAATGGTCCTTATGAAAGCTAATCACATAGCCTTCTTGTGGTAAACATGAAACAGAAATCAAATTCCTACTTGCCGCAGGCACATAATAACAATCTCTAAGAAATAAATCTAATCCTAACGGTAATCGCAGAGGGTAGGTTCCCACGGCCACAGCAGCAACTCTTGCTTCATTCTCGATGCATAGGATCATCTCTCCATCCCTCAGCCTCCTGCTCTCCTCAAGACCCTGCATAGAAGTGCATAGAGGAGCACTAGAACCAGAGTCAAGCACCCAACTGGATGCAGAAGAAATCATAAGATTAGATTCTAAAATGAGCATACCTCCAGAAGGACTATCCTTCTTGTTCTTCAGGGTGGCAGGTACTGAGGACAGTTTCGCTTCCAATGGCCATCTGATTGGCAGTGAAAATATTTTCCCTTATCAGCTGCCTTCTTCTTCGATTCTTTCTTCTTCTTCTTCCCATCCACCTTTTGCTTCTTCGCAGACTTCTTTTTCTTTCCAAAAGATTTTTTCTTGGAAGAAGTCTGCTCCACAATAAGAACTGAGCCTTTTGAACCCTTCATAGAAAGCTCAGCCATAACCAGCATGTTCATTAACTCAGCCAAGGTACACTGCATCTTATGCATATGAAAGTTCATGATGAACTGACCATATGCATCGGACAAGGACTGAAGGATCACATCAATCTAAAAATCTTTGTCTAAGATGATACTGAGCTTCTCAAGCTCCTCAAGATCCTTGATCATTGTTAAACAATGATCTTGGACTGACTGCCCATCACGCATCTTGGCCTTAAAAAGTTTTTGACAGACTTGATACTTGGCCGTGCGACTCTATTCACCAAACAACTCTTGCAAGTGAGCCAACATTTGGTGGGTAGTCAAAATATTCTCAGTTGGTGCTACAAGTCATCAGACATTGCACCCAACATGTAGTATCTTGTTTTGTTATCATCATCCATCCATTTTTCTAGAGATGCTCTCTGTTCAGCAGTCGGACGTGCTGGCATGGTAGGTGGGTCCTGGTCCAAGACATGAGTCAATTTTTTAGAACCCAAAATAATTCTGTAGTTCCTCAACCAGTCTTTGAAATTGGGTCCAGTCAATCTGTGGGTGTCTAATATTTTGGTCAGGGGGTTTGAGGCAGACATATTTTCTGTAGAAAGTCAAAAGTTTCAAGTTAGATTTTATAATCAAACTTAACCAATTTATTTAGGGATTTTATTTTTAAATAAATTAGGCTCTCACTATTTTCTCAGATCCCTACACTCTCTTGGTAGAGATGTGAAAATCTCCGTGATCAGTGATTTTTAGTGGTGGTGCGGTCTCACCGATTGGCTCACCACCTCACCTAACAGTTATTGGTGATGGGTCAATCGATGAGTGGACAACTTTTGTCTAATGATTCTCTAATTATGGTGCACTCAAAACTTGATCTCTAATTCATGAAGCTCACCGTGCCTGGGATATTGCTCCAATCCTTAGTTAAGTCAGACCCACCATTTGCACGAACTAGATTCCTGATTTGGTCCCTCATCGTATCTGAAATATTGAGCCCAACCCATCCTCTAATTCATAGCATCCAATGCCTAATGGATATGGTTGCATCTTTCTGATGCAACTGAGCCACTGTAACCAGCCGAGAACAATCAACCTCGGGAAGGGCCCGCACATCCACAATGGTGGAAGACCTAGACTTAATATTTTCTTAGGAAGATTTGATTTAGGTCTCATTAAACTTGACTTGACATAGTCATAACAATTATGACTAACCTAATGGTATGGGTTAGGTCGAATTGTTAGCCACCTCTAATCAGAACTGAGTCAATACATATGGCAAGGTAAGTGAGACTGGTGGGAGGGATATGCCATTAACTCGACAAGAACGTATTCGAGTCGAGTAGCTCCCAATTAAAAATCAGTCGGTCGCATCTGCCCAACTTACCTTAGACACCAAATTGTCGAACCAGAACTAATTGGGTTAGCCTACAATCCAGGCTCTAACCACTGAGTTAAATTAGGTCTTAACTTGATCGAGTCACATCTAAATATGATTCGATCTTGACCCAGACTTAATCCTATTAGGCTGGTCAATTATTAGCTTTCATGATCCCAGCTAACCAACTCTTGATTTGATTTGATCAACCGCTAGACCTAATTGAGCTACTCAAGCCCGAACCCAATTTTATGAAAATATCTTAGATTTGAAATTTTTAATTTTAGACCTAACTTAATTTCATAAGTTTAATTCATTAATTAAGTTTGGGTTCATAAATAAAACATGTAAAATAAATCCTAGAGTTTCAAGATCTAGGGCTTTGCAGAAAAGTAAGTTTTGATTTCTGATTAAAGATGAACGCGTGGTACCCCTACACATCATATGAACACCCCATTGAATGGAAAGAGAGGGTCTAAAAATTCTATTTTATTCTTATGATCGGACGGCCATGAGGAATACCTTAATCAGAAATATAAATTTAACTACAAAACAAGTTAGATCTAAATTAACATATCACATATATAATTTAAGATCTAACTAATACATGCTTTGCATACATCTCATGTATCAAAATTCAATCTAATTAACATGCTTTCAGATATGATACATCACATGTAATATTTGAAAAATAAGATTTAAATTGAACTCTTCAAAATTAAATCTATTCTAGACAAGTTACTAGAACAATTCTACAACTAGTCTAGGCATGCAGCAGATCAATTTTATGAAAAAACTAAAATTTTATTTTTTATTTTTTGATCTAATTATAACACTTATAATATCAAAAAAATAAAAAATAAATTAAATTTAATTCATATTTTAATCTCATTAAAACATAAGACTTAAGACTATTCATGGATTCAACTAATCCTAGTCTAGTCATGCATCTTATGCATGTTAGATCTTCTTAGATTTAATTTTTAAATATTTTAATTTTAGATCCTATCACATCTGATGTGATATCTAAAATATTTAATATCAAATAAATAAAAATTAAAATTAGATCAAAATTAGATCTGAAATAGAGCTAACAACCTAGCTCTGATACCACTTGTAGGAGGAAAACACCTTATAGGATCTTCCAGATTTCATCAAATCTGGGGTGGAATAAATTCAAAATTTTTTTTTATCCTATATATATTTCAAATCTAAATCTATAGATCTAATCTTATTATCTGATATTTCAAATCTAAAATTAAATCTCAAACTATGATGAAAGAAGAAATACCTCAAGGGTAATCTGATTACCCTGTAGATGATCTCTGCACAGCCCGAGGTTCTGATGTAGCCACGCAAGCACCTGACCTCTACCAGTATCCACTCAGGCAGGACTAGAATGCTTTCTCCTCACAAATCTATGTCCTAAAAATCAGATCTAAATTGATTAGGAAGATCTTCAAAATCTTCCTGAAGTTGGAGCAGTAGCCTGTCGAAGAAGTCCTGCAGCCTTCTGTTCCAGGCGTCACCACGCCTTGGATCTTTGCCAGATGGATGTCCACTCTTTGGATGTGAAGAGAGGAGGAAGGAGAGGGAGGATATGGAGAAGATGGGAGGGAATGGCAGCTTTTGGGTTTTGTGCATAAAATAACTTCTACCT
>NC_026007.2:8082773-8124205 GCF_000442705.2 Elaeis guineensis | reverse complement strand
TCTCCAGGATCTTAGTTGAACACACGATAGGGCATAGATGAGGTCAAAGAAAAATTTTCTGACGAACAACTTTTCGCAATCTCCTCTAGCCGTCCTCCATGGTTGCCCATATTGTCAATTACTTGTCAACAGGACAAGTTACCTTCTCACTGGACAAAACAAGAAAAGGATCGATTTTTTCTCACAAATTTAAACATTATTTCTGGGAAGAACCTGAACTATTTAAATACTGTCCTGACCAAGTTATTCGCCGTTGTGTCCCCGAGAGTGAATTTCAAAGCATTCTCACTTTTTGCCATTCTTCGGCATGTGGGGGATATTTTTAGTGGAAAAAAAAACTGCAGCAAAAGTACTGCAGAGTGGGTTTTATTGGCCAACGCTTTTCAAGGATGCACATGAATTTGGCCGAAGTTGTCTGCGATGTCAGCAAACAGGAAATTTATCCAAGAAGGATATGATGCCGCTGACCCCATTTTAGTAGTAGAAATCTTCGATGTTTGGGGGATTGATTCATGGGACCTTTCCAGCCTCATTTGGATTTGAATATATTCTGGTGGCAGTTGATTACGTATCAAAATGGGTGGAGGCAATAGCTACACGGACTAATGATAATAAAATTGTAATTAGTTTTATCCAACGAAACATCATTAGTCGATTTGGCTTCCCAAGGGTGATCATTAGTGATGGGGGGACTCATTTACGAATAAACACTTTGAAGCACTTATGAAAAAATATAATATTTCACACAAAGTGGCCACACCATATCACCCCCAAACTAATGGTCAGGTAGAGGTGTCAAATAGGGAGATTAAACATATCCTAGAAAAGACGGTTAGGCCCGATAGAAAGGATTGGTCTCTTCGCTTAGACGATGCATTATGGGCTTACCGTACTGCTTTTAAAACACCATAGGAATGTCTCCCTATCGACTTGTATTCGGAAAAGCTTGTCATTTGCCGGTGGAATTGGAACATCGTGCATTTTGGGCCATACGGCAATTTAACTTTGATATGAAAAATGCAGGTTCCAATAGGAGACTCCAATTAAATGAACTTGAAGAGCTACGCAATGAAGCATATGAGAGTGTCAAAATTTATAAGGCTCGAACTAAAGCATATCATGATAAATTTATTGCACGAAAAACGTTCGAGCCTAATCAAAAAGTTTGGCTCTTCAATTCTAGGTTGCGTCTGTTTCCTGGAAACTTCGCTCACGTTGGGACGGACCTTTCATTGTAACTCAGGTATTTCCTCATGGAGCTATCGAACTCAAAAACCCTAAACAGGGGAACACTTTTAAAGTGAACGGTCAACGATTGAAACCTTACATAGATGGAATTAGTGATGGAGAATTAATTGAAACTGTTGATTTAGTGGATCCAAAACTGCCATAATACTCAATTCAGTCTGGCTGAAGACGTAAAACTTAGCACTTGTTGGGAGGCAACCCAATGATTTCATTTTTTTTTTACTTTATCGCAGCTGCAGGAATTTAGAACAAGAGCCTATTAATCAATGAAGCTATCTTCAACTTTCGAAGCAAAAATTATCTCAGGTGCACTCTCTCCTTTTATTTTCTTTGCTTTTCTACTCCATTGAGGACAATGTAGATTAAGTTGGGGGGAGGGGAAATTAATCAAATCCTCGAGTATGGTCAGAAATAATTAGTTTTGTGTATTCAAATTTTATTTTGATTAAGAGTCAATTAGGCATCCTAATAAATGAATGATTAACGGTCAAGATAATTTTAGAGATACTGAGGAATAAATTATTAAGAAAACCCAATGAATGGTAGGGTTTGAACTAGATCAAATTTTAGGAGTGATTCTACAACCCTCTTCTTACTGATCTCAATAAAGAATCTGCTTCATGAAAAATTGGGTGGAAAGATCGAGGCATGCAAAACTTCTCCTTAAAAAAAAAAAAAAAAAAAAAAAAAGAAAAAAAGAGAGAGAAAAACAACATTGGTCTCCTACTGAGTAACCGGGCCCTTTCGCCTAAGTAAGCGTTGTGGTTCGCGTAAAAAAGTAGGCAATGTTATATATATATATATAAAAAAAAAAAAGGGGGGGGACTAAATTGCAAGAAGATAATAAACCTCTTTTCCATTAAGTTAGAGGATTTAAAGAGTAAAGTGGGGAGTTGGTGAAAGAAAAGCTCTGAAATTTTTTTTAGTTAAAACTCAGCCACTAATTGGGTCAAATTGATAATCCAATGAAATATCTCTTTAATGGTCTGACCAAGTAACATCTACCTTTTGGGATGCCTAATCTACTTTTTATTCAAAATCAAGTCGGTATACAATGTTGATATATATATTTTACTCGAGGACGAGCAAAATTCAAGTTGGGGGGTGTGATAAACACTTAATTTAAGTATTTTAAATTAAGAAATTATATTTAATTTATCTTATTTATTAAGAATTTGATATTTCTTTCGATGTTTTACAGGAAAGGTGATCGTCGATACAAAGAGTCCGATTCATAGATCAAAAAGATTCAAGTTTGAAGAAAATTGGACTTAAAATAAAATTAAAATAAAAGAAAGATGCATCCGGTATTATAGAAAATGAAGATACTATGCAAGGAATCCAAAAAGGATATAGATGTCATTATGAAGGAACTTTTGTTTCTTTTTGGAATATAAAAAAAAAAAGGGAAAAGGTTTCACGTGAATTTTTTTGGCTCCTGGGCGCGTGAATCCTTTGGCGCGTGAATCCTTTGGCGCGTGAACATGGGAAGCTGGCGCGTGGACGCGGTTTGGACGCGGGGCGCGGACGCAGGACATGGCGTAGACGCGCGGGATGCGGCGTGGACGCGCGGGGACAGGCGCGGGATGCGGGCAGGACGCGGAACGCGTGAGGCAGGACGCGGGCAGGCGCGCACCGCAGACACAGTAACGAGCAAATTAAAGAAAAAATTTTTATTTGAAAATATTTCAAGTGGAAAGATTTGTATTTTTTTTTTAGTCCCACATCGAAAAACCATGTAAAACTCCTCCCCCTAATATCTATAAAAAGGCTTTTGTACTCCCATTAGAGGGGGGAGCCCAGAAATTCTTCTAAAGTCTTGCATAGAGGAATAGAAAGGGACTACTTCATGAGCAGCTAGGCTAGCAGTCTCGGGAGTGGAGAAGAAATTTTGTAACGACACAGAGATGGTTTATTGTTCTAAACTTTCCTGTATTTCTTTATATGCAATAAAGATTATGCTTTTTATTTAAATTATCATGAGTTCTTTAATTGCTCCCTATCATATGCTTTTATTTATGCTTTCTTGTTAGATTAATATTAGGAACAACTTTTACTTTCCGGAGACGCGTCGTGATCTACGGATACGGGGCGTACCGAGGAAAGAAGAGTTGGTTACCTAGTACTTTCCGGAGACGCGCCGTGATCTATGGGTACGGAGCGTGCCGAGGAAAGACAGATATTTTTCCTAAGATTAATCACATCTATTTAGTTAAAAAAGAGATACAACTCTGCTAGTGCAAATTAATTCAAAACTCCCGAGCTCTTTATTTTTTAATTACCGCAATTTTACGATAATTTATTTTCTAAATCAAAAACAACGCTTCTTTCTTTTACCTTGCAATTTCAACTTAGCCCAAGGTCCTTGAGGATACGATCTCGACTCATCCTACCTACGTAGTGAGTAGAGTTATTTTTGGTGCTATCAACGACTACGCATCAACCTGCAAGGGAAGTCTAAACCGAAGGTGGGGTTGCTCCGGCAAGACCCTCCGACGCTCAAGTCAGTTCTCTGCCTCAACAAGAATGGAGTGCTCGAACGGAGAATTTAGTAGAGTTTTTAGATAAGGCAAAAGAGCTTAAAAAATAACGTATCTGAGTCCCCCCCTTTTATAGGTGGGGGAGGCAACGGACTGATGGCGACGTGTGTAACCGCCTGGTAGTGGGCCGCCCACGGTCAGGGGAATTGATTGCGAAAGATAATGGAGCAGACACGTGGGCATCACCTCGACTTGCCACGTGAAATCCGTTATGAGGGGTGGAGCAGCGTCCGTCGTCAGGAGAATCGCTTGGTATCCGTCGCAGGAGGTGGAGCAGGTTCGTGGCCGTTACTGTGGCCTGCCAGAGGGATAATGGAGCTGTGCGGAGTCCGCCACAGGAAGTGGAGCAGGGCGGCTATGGCTGCTGCGGCTTGTCAGGGAATGATGATACTGCGTGGAGTCCGCCACAGGAGGTGGAGCAGGGTCGCGGCCGTTTTGAGGTCCTGTCAGGGGGCGTGGATCTGTCGATTGAAGCTCGGCAATGGTCGGAGCCGTCGTGAGCGGAGCCCGACTCCCGTAGGAGTCCGAGCGGAGCTGTGCTGATGGCGGCAGAGCCCGACTCCCGTAGGAGTCCGGGCGGAGCTGTGCTGATGTCGTCGGTGGAGCCCAGCTCCCGTAGGAGTCCGGGCGGAGCTGCGCTGCAAACAAAGTCAAGGGTGAAGTCCGGCCCTGATAGGAGTCCGGATTGAGCTTACCAGCAATTGATATTGAGAGCGGAGCCCGGCTCCCGTAGGAGTCCGGGCGGAGCTGTTTTGATGTTGGCGGCAGAGTCCGGCTCCCGTAGGAGTCCGAGTGGAGCTGTACTTGCTGATGGCGGTGGAGCCCGGCTCCCGTAGGAGTCCGGGCGGAGCTGTGCTGATGTCGTTGGTGGAGCCCGGCTCCCGTAGGAGTTCGGGCGGAGCTGCGCTGCAAACAAAGTCAAGGGTGAAGTCCGGCTCTGATAAGAGTCCGGATTGAGCTTACCAGCAGGGCGGAGCTGCACTGCAAACAAAGTCAAGGGTGAAGTCCGGCTCTGATAAGAGTCCGGATTGAGCTTACCAGCAGTTGATACTGAGAGCGGAGCCCGGCTCCCGTGGGAGTCCGGGCGGAGCTGTTCTTGTTGATGGCGGTAGAGCCCGGCTCCCGTAGGAGTCCGGGCGGAGCTGCACTTGCTGATGGCGGTGGAGCCCGGCTCCCGTAGGAGTCCGGGCGGAGCTGCACTTGCTGATGGCGGTGGAGCCCGGCTCCCGTAGGAGTCCGAGCGGAGCTGCACTTGCTGATGGTGGTTCCGTCGTGGGTTCCGGCTGTGGGTATTTTATACCCAACAGCACCCAATTTGATGTGGCTTGACTTGTGGACACTCTACAAAAATTCTCCAATGAGCCCTCTTCAGTTTAAGACCCATATGTCAACTTTTGACAGATGTCCTAAAATGAAATTGGCAAGTGCTAGGAATTAGTAGGTGTTGTCTTAAATTCATCTCATAAATTAAGACAAGCCTTTTCTGAGCTGGACAAACTTTATTTAGACTAAGAGAAACCTTTCTAAGGTTCTCTGGATGAGTCAAATCACATTTGGCTCAGTAGAGACAGAAAAGATTACATGAGGAGAAAGTTAGGCTCAATCGTGTGCTAGCACGATTTCCTTGAACCTAATTGGATCTAATCCAAATCAATTAGGTTAGCCCAATTGATGACATCCAGATCCTAACCTTTGTTTGTATGATCCAGTTAGGTTCAATTCTGTATGGTAATGAGACATGTCGTGATCTCATCATCGACATCATTGAAACTCCTTTCGATGGACCAAAACTCTTCTAATTCAGACAATTAGAATGATCGATCATCAATATCATTCTAATTGCTCCCAAAATCCACCAGTGATACCTAGGAGTATATGGTGGCAACCCAATCAGAATTGAAGATGAACCTCTCGATCCAGCTATCTGTGTGATTGAATTCATCTATCATGAGTCCCGACTGAATTAGGGTTAAGGTGAACTCATCAAACCCAACATCAGTCATATGAGTTAGTCGATCGATCTGAGTCCAATGTGAAACCTTAATGGAAAACTCTTTTCTATTATTTCACTTTGCCATGGCCATGGGCTTAAGGACTCGATCTTTCAATTATCATAGGACTACTCTCATCTACCGAGGTTGATAGATCCCATCTTGGTGCGACCTAGTTCCTACAATGAATATGCTACAGCCAACATACACCTCAGGATTTCGAATGGCTAGGAGATCGAGTTATAGTGTAGTCAAACTATAACACACTCAAGGTTAACTGTCGATGCACCTCAGATCAAAGAACTAGACACACAACTGCAGCATCGAGCTAGTCATTGACAAGAAGGTAGACTTTCTTATGACTGCTCGAAGTGGTCACGCTCAGTACTCTCATTCTCAACGAATACCTATACTATCACTCCAGTGTCTCCACACCATAGACTCAAGACACATCTATCCTAAGAAAGCGATCGTACACCAACCTTCCAGATCGATCACCATCTTCGTGATGATCCTATGGTCAGGAGCTGTTTATGAGTTAGTTATGTAAATTCATGCCTTAAATTTTCAACTCTTGAAAATATGAATTTACATTTCTATTAACTCAAAGGATGTATCACAGACACAATGTACACAATGCAATTGAAGAATAACCTTTTTATTCATTTATAGTTAAAATTATAAATTTGCCCTTAGATCTGTATAGGAATGTGTCAGCCGATCTGGCATCTAGGGCACACATCTAACAAACTCCCACTTGACCTAATGCCAATTGGCTACATATCTAAGTCCCATCTTCTCAAGGTGGGCTTCGATCTTCTGCTGGCCTAATGGCTTTGTCAGCAGATCTGCCACATTGTTTGTGGAGTCAACTCTCTTAACCTCGACATAATCTTTTTTGAGGTAATCATGGATCAGATGGAATCACTGCTTGATGTGCTTGGACTTTTGGTGAGACCTTGGCTCCTTAGCTAGGGCTATGGTGCCATTATTGTCGCAGTAAAGAGGTATGGCATCCGATGACATCACTCCAAGCTCTGTGGCAAACTTCTTGTACCAGAATGCCTCCTTTGCAGCTTCTGATGCAGCAATGTACTCTGCCTCCATGGTGGAATCAGCAATCACCATCTACTTGAAACTCTTCCAGCTGACTGCACCACCATTGCAAATGAACAAACTCTCAGATGTCGACTTTCGATCATCTATATCAGACATAAAGTCTGAGTCTGTATATCCCTGAATCTGAAGTTCTCCATTCCCAAAGACTGGAAACATATCCTTGTCCTTCTCAAGTACTTAAGGATACATTTCACAGAAGTCCAGTGCTCTTTGCCTGGATTTGACTGATATCTGCTTGTGACACTCACAGCATGGGCTATATCAGGTCGTGTACATAGCATGGCATACATGAGGCTTCCTATTGCTGAAGCATAAAGGATTTTGCTTATGCATTCAATCTCCTCAGGTGTGCTAGGGCACATCTTCTTGGAGAGATGAATGCCATGTCTAAAAGGTAATAAACCTCTTTTAGAGTTTTTCATGCTAAACCTTTTTAGCACCTTCTCTATGTACATCTTCTATGAAAGTCCAAGCATCCTATTTGGTCTATCTCTATAGACCTTAATACCCAGTATAAAGGATGTCTCTCCTAGATCTTTCATAGAGAACTCCTTAGACAACCATACTTTGACTGAGGTCAACATGGGAATGTCATTCCCAATTAGGAGGATGTCATCTACGTACAATATGAGGATGACAACTGTGCTCCCACTGACCTTTTTGAACACACATGGTTCCTCCTCATTCTTGATGAAACCAAATATTTTGATGACATCATTGAAACGAGTATTCCAACTCTGAGATGCTTAAGTCCATAAATGGACCTTTGCAGCTTGCAGATCTTGTGATCATCATCACTGGATGTGAAACCAAACGACTGTTCCATATAGATATCTTCCTCAAGATATCCATTTAAGAACATCGTTTTCACATCCATCTGCCATATTTCATAATCAAAATAGGCTGCAATAGCAAGCAATGTGCAGATGGATTTTAGCATGGCTACGGGTGAGAAGGTATCTTGATAGTCAATGCCTTCGCGCTGACTATAACCTTTCGCTACGAGCCTAGCCTTGAATGTCTCCTCATTCCCATCTGCACCTATCTTTCTCTTGAAGATCCATTTACACCTAATAGGTACAATACCTTTAGGTAGATCTACCAAAGTCCAGACTTGGTTTGAGTGCATCGAGTCAATTTCTGATCTCATTGCCTCTAACCATTTTTCGAAATCGATATCTGATATCGCCTCGTCATAGGTCTTGGGATCATCACCATGAACCCCATTTCCCGTGAGAAACATTTTCTCTACATCCTCTTGTATGGTACCTAAGTACCTTTCAGGAGGACAGAAAATCCTAATCGATCTACGAGGTGGAAGAAGTTGTGTTAAGACTGGTTCTGATTGATTTGGTTCCTCAGGTTCTTTAGCTCGTTACTCTTGGGAGATATTCTCCTTGAGCTTAATTATTCTTCCGATGCCACCATCTTGAATAAACTATTTTTCAAGAAAAATAGCATTTCGACTCATAATCACATTGTGGTCTTCTGAAATATAAAAATAGTATCCTAATGACTCTTTAGGATATCCTATGAATCGAGCTCTAAAAGACTTGAACTCTAACTTGTCCGCTTGTTGTCTTTTGACATGAGCCGGACAACCCCAAATTCTAAGATGATTCAGACTTGGCTTCTTACCATGTCATATCTCATATGGTGTGGTAGGAATGGTTTTAGAGGGAACGCTATTCAATACATAAATTACTGTCATGAGACAATGTCCCCAAAAAAAATTGGAGAGGTCCGTGAAGCTCATCACGGAACGGACCATATCTAATAGGGTCCGATTTTTCCATTCTGAAACTCCGTTGAGTTGAGGCATTCCAGGTGGAGTCCATTGAGAGATTATGCCATTGTCCTTAACATAGTCTAGGAACTTCCGACTAAGGTATTCACCTCCTCGATCTGATCAAAGAACCTTAATGGGCTTTTCTGTTTATTTTTCTACCACATGTCTGAATTCTTTAAACATTTCAAAAGCTTCATACTTGTATATCATTAGAAACACATATCCGTACCTAGACATATCATCGATAAAGGTAATGAAGTAGATGTAGTTGCCTCTAGCCGGCATATCAAATGGGCCGCACACATCCGTATGTACTAGGGCAAGTAGGTCTGTGGCCCTTTCCCCATGTCCCACAAAAGGAAGCTTGATCATTTTGCCTTGAAGGCATGATTCACCAACTGGATATGACTCAAAAGTCAACAAACTCAATAGTCCGGATTTCTCTAGTTTGTTAACCCTGTCTTCCACTATATGATCTAGCCTTAGGTGCCATAGATACTTATCATTTAGACTATCTCTAGGCTTTTTAATTCCTATGGCATTCACATTTTGCTCAATATTAAATATAGATACATCAATATGTAGCTGATAGAGACCGTTAATAAGAAAACCATCTGTAATTTTATTATTTTCATAAAAAATATTACAATGGTCCTTATGAAAGCTAATCACATAGCCTTCTTGTGGTAAACATGAAACAGAAATCAAATTCCTACTTGCCGCAGGCACATAATAACAATCTCTAAGAAATAAATCTAATCCTAACGGTAATCGCAGAGGGTAGGTTCCCACGGCCACAGCAGCAACTCTTGCTTCATTCTCGATGCATAGGATCATCTCTCCATCCCTCAGCCTCCTGCTCTCCTCAAGACCCTGCATAGAAGTGCATAGAGGAGCACTAGAACCAGAGTCAAGCACCCAACTGGATGCAGAAGAAATCATAAGATTAGATTCTAAAATGAGCATACCTCCAGAAGGACTATCCTTCTTGTTCTTCAGGGTGGCAGGTACTGAGGACAGTTTCGCTTCCAATGGCCATCTGATTGGCAGTGAAAATATTTTCCCTTATCAGCTGCCTTCTTCTTCGATTCTTTCTTCTTCTTCTTCCCATCCACCTTTTGCTTCTTCGCAGACTTCTTTTTCTTTCCAAAAGATTTTTTCTTGGAAGAAGTCTGCTCCACAATAAGAACTGAGCCTTTTGAACCCTTCATAGAAAGCTCAGCCATAACCAGCATGTTCATTAACTCAGCCAAGGTACACTGCATCTTATGCATATGAAAGTTCATGATGAACTGACCATATGCATCGGACAAGGACTGAAGGATCACATCAATCTAAAAATCTTTGTCTAAGATGATACTGAGCTTCTCAAGCTCCTCAAGATCCTTGATCATTGTTAAACAATGATCTTGGACTGACTGCCCATCACGCATCTTGGCCTTAAAAAGTTTTTGACAGACTTGATACTTGGCCGTGCGACTCTATTCACCAAACAACTCTTGCAAGTGAGCCAACATTTGGTGGGTAGTCAAAATATTCTCAGTTGGTGCTACAAGTCATCAGACATTGCACCCAACATGTAGTATCTTGTTTTGTTATCATCATCCATCCATTTTTCTAGAGATGCTCTCTGTTCAGCAGTCGGACGTGCTGGCATGGTAGGTGGGTCCTGGTCCAAGACATGAGTCAATTTTTTAGAACCCAAAATAATTCTGTAGTTCCTCAACCAGTCTTTGAAATTGGGTCCAGTCAATCTGTGGGTGTCTAATATTTTGGTCAGGGGGTTTGAGGCAGACATATTTTCTGTAGAAAGTCAAAAGTTTCAAGTTAGATTTTATAATCAAACTTAACCAATTTATTTAGGGATTTTATTTTTAAATAAATTAGGCTCTCACTATTTTCTCAGATCCCTACACTCTCTTGGTAGAGATGTGAAAATCTCCGTGATCAGTGATTTTTAGTGGTGGTGCGGTCTCACCGATTGGCTCACCACCTCACCTAACAGTTATTGGTGATGGGTCAATCGATGAGTGGACAACTTTTGTCTAATGATTCTCTAATTATGGTGCACTCAAAACTTGATCTCTAATTCATGAAGCTCACCGTGCCTGGGATATTGCTCCAATCCTTAGTTAAGTCAGACCCACCATTTGCACGAACTAGATTCCTGATTTGGTCCCTCATCGTATCTGAAATATTGAGCCCAACCCATCCTCTAATTCATAGCATCCAATGCCTAATGGATATGGTTGCATCTTTCTGATGCAACTGAGCCACTGTAACCAGCCGAGAACAATCAACCTCGGGAAGGGCCCGCACATCCACAATGGTGGAAGACCTAGACTTAATATTTTCTTAGGAAGATTTGATTTAGGTCTCATTAAACTTGACTTGACATAGTCATAACAATTATGACTAACCTAATGGTATGGGTTAGGTCGAATTGTTAGCCACCTCTAATCAGAACTGAGTCAATACATATGGCAAGGTAAGTGAGACTGGTGGGAGGGATATGCCATTAACTCGACAAGAACGTATTCGAGTCGAGTAGCTCCCAATTAAAAATCAGTCGGTCGCATCTGCCCAACTTACCTTAGACACCAAATTGTCGAACCAGAACTAATTGGGTTAGCCTACAATCCAGGCTCTAACCACTGAGTTAAATTAGGTCTTAACTTGATCGAGTCACATCTAAATATGATTCGATCTTGACCCAGACTTAATCCTATTAGGCTGGTCAATTATTAGCTTTCATGATCCCAGCTAACCAACTCTTGATTTGATTTGATCAACCGCTAGACCTAATTGAGCTACTCAAGCCCGAACCCAATTTTATGAAAATATCTTAGATTTGAAATTTTTAATTTTAGACCTAACTTAATTTCATAAGTTTAATTCATTAATTAAGTTTGGGTTCATAAATAAAACATGTAAAATAAATCCTAGAGTTTCAAGATCTAGGGCTTTGCAGAAAAGTAAGTTTTGATTTCTGATTAAAGATGAACGCGTGGTACCCCTACACATCATATGAACACCCCATTGAATGGAAAGAGAGGGTCTAAAAATTCTATTTTATTCTTATGATCGGACGGCCATGAGGAATACCTTAATCAGAAATATAAATTTAACTACAAAACAAGTTAGATCTAAATTAACATATCACATATATAATTTAAGATCTAACTAATACATGCTTTGCATACATCTCATGTATCAAAATTCAATCTAATTAACATGCTTTCAGATATGATACATCACATGTAATATTTGAAAAATAAGATTTAAATTGAACTCTTCAAAATTAAATCTATTCTAGACAAGTTACTAGAACAATTCTACAACTAGTCTAGGCATGCAGCAGATCAATTTTATGAAAAAACTAAAATTTTATTTTTTATTTTTTGATCTAATTATAACACTTATAATATCAAAAAAATAAAAAATAAATTAAATTTAATTCATATTTTAATCTCATTAAAACATAAGACTTAAGACTATTCATGGATTCAACTAATCCTAGTCTAGTCATGCATCTTATGCATGTTAGATCTTCTTAGATTTAATTTTTAAATATTTTAATTTTAGATCCTATCACATCTGATGTGATATCTAAAATATTTAATATCAAATAAATAAAAATTAAAATTAGATCAAAATTAGATCTGAAATAGAGCTAACAACCTAGCTCTGATACCACTTGTAGGAGGAAAACACCTTATAGGATCTTCCAGATTTCATCAAATCTGGGGTGGAATAAATTCAAAATTTTTTTTTATCCTATATATATTTCAAATCTAAATCTATAGATCTAATCTTATTATCTGATATTTCAAATCTAAAATTAAATCTCAAACTATGATGAAAGAAGAAATACCTCAAGGGTAATCTGATTACCCTGTAGATGATCTCTGCACAGCCCGAGGTTCTGATGTAGCCACGCAAGCACCTGACCTCTACCAGTATCCACTCAGGCAGGACCTAGAATGCTTTCTCCTCACAAATCTATGTCCTAAAAATCAGATCTAAATCTGATTAGGAAGATCTTCAAAAATCTTCCTGAAGTTGGAGCAGTAGCCTGTCGAAGAAGTCCTGCAGCCTTCTGTTCCAGGCGTCACCACGCCTTGGATCTTTGCCAGATGGATGTCCAACTCTTTGGATGTGAAGAGAGGAGGAAGGAGAGCAGGGAGGATATGGAGAAGATGGGAGGGAATGGCAGCTTTTGGGTTTTGTGCATAAAATAACTTCTACCTCAAAACCCTAGGCGCAGCAGGGTTTATATAGACCCTGTATGCTGCGCAGTGCCACATCATTCAACCAATCAGAAAATTCTAATAAATTCTGGAAAAAATTTGATTGGTGGAGTAATATCATTTGATCATATCAGATAAGAACCCCACCTTATCTCCAAAAGATGGTGCCAACATTGGATAAGGACAAATAGAGGTGGTGCCCAAGAGTTTAAATTGATCAAGACTCTCCAATCCTTATCCACTTGGGGCACCCACTTTAATCCAATTGGGCTCACACCATAATCTAATTATGGCACTCAATTTAATATGGCTTGGCTTGTGCACACTCCACAAAAATCTTCCAATGAGCCCTCTTCAATTTAAGACCCATATGTCAACTTTTGACGGATGTCCTAAAATGAAATTGGCAGGTGCTAGAAATTAGCAGATGTTATCTTAAATTCATCTCATAAATTAAGATAAACCTTTTTTGAGCTAGACAAGCTTTATTTAGACTGAGAAAAAACTTTCTAAGGTTCTCTGGATGAGTCAAATCACATTTGGCTCAGTAGAGATAGAAAAGATTACAGTAGGCTCAATCGTGTGCTAGCATGATTTTCTTGAACCTAATTGGATCTAATCCAAATCAATTGGATTAGTCTAATTGATAACATCCAGATCCTAACCCTTGTTTGTGTGATCCAGTTAGGTTCAATTCTGTATGGTAATGAGACATGTCATGATCTCATCATCGACATCATCGAAACTCCTTTCGATGGATCAGAACTCTTCTGATTCAGACAATTAGAATGATCGATCATCAATATCATTCTAATTACTCTCAAAATTTATCAGTAATACCTAGTAGTATGTAGTGGCAATGCATCAAAATTGAAGATGAACCTCTCGATGCAGCTACCTATGTGATTGAGTTCCTCTATCATGAGTCCCGACTGAATTACGGTTAAGGTGAACTCGTCAAATCCAACATCAGTCATATGAGTTAATCGATCGATCCGAGTTCGATGTGAAATCTTAATGAAAAACTCTTTTTCATTATTTCACTCTGCCATGGCCATGGGCTTAAGGACTCGATCTTTCAATTATCATAGGACTACTCCTCTCATCTACCGAGGTTGATAGATCCCATCTTGGTGCGACCTAGTTCCTACAATGAATATGCTACAGCCAACATACACCTCAGGGTTCTGAATGGCTAGGAGACTGAGTTATGGTGTAGTCAAACTATAACACACTCAAGGTGAACTGTTGATGCACCTCAGGTCAAAGAACTAGACACACAACTGCAGCATCGAGCTAGTCATTGACGAGAAGGTAGACTTCCTTATGACTGCTCGAAGTGGTCACACTCAGTACTCTCATTCTCAATGAATACATGTACTATCATTCTGGTGTCTCCACACCATAGACTCAAGACACATCTGTCCTAAGAAAGCGATCGTACACCAACCTTCCGGATCGATCACCATCCTCGTGATGATCCTATGGTCAGGAGCTGTTTATGAGTTAGTTATGTAAATTCATGCCTTAAATTTTCAACTCTTGAAAATATGAATTTATATTTCTACTAACTCAAAGGATGTATCACAGAGACAATGTACACAATGTGATAGAAGAATAACCCTTTTATTCATTTATAGTCAAAATTATAAATTTTCCCTTAGATCTGTACAGAAATGTGTCAGCCGATCTGGCATCTAGGGCACACATCTAACAGCATTATCTGAATGGACTTGAGCATGGCTACTCGCAAAAAAATTTCTTCATAATCAACACCTTATTTTTGCTTAAAACCTTTTGCCACAAGTCTAGCCTTATAAGTCTCTACCTAGCCATCTACTTCAATCTTCTTTTTGAAGACCCATTTGCAGCCTATTGGGGTCACATCCTCAGATGCATCAACCAAAATCTTTACTTGGTTGACATACGTGGAGTCCATTTTGGATTTCATGGCATTGAGCCACTTATCAGAGTCACTACTTATGATAGCTTCTGAATAGGTCGTGGGATCATCATTTTCAATGATGTGGGTTGTATTATCATTATTAATGATAAATTTATATCTGAGTGATACATTACGCACTCTACTCAACCTTCAAAGAGGAGGTGTGTATAGTGGCTGTGCCTCAACAATGAGCACATCTGGTTGCGAACCATTTGGTGAGTCCTGGATAGATTGTAAGTTTTGAACTTCCTCAAGTTCAACAGACCTCCCACTGCCTCTTTTTTGGACAAACTCTTTCTTTAAGAAAATAGCATACCTACCAACAAACACTTTTTGTTGAGTAGGGTTATAGAAATAGTATCCTATACTCTCCTTGAGATAACTTACAAACCTGCATCTTTCTGATCCAGCATCCAGCTTATGTCTATTAACATTTTTCACATAAGCTGGGCAACCCTAAATCTTAAGATACTTAAGATTGGATCTTTTCACTTTCTATATTTTATATAGAGTGCTAGAAATAGATTTTGAAGATACTTTATTTAAGATATATGCTATAGCCTCGAGGGCATATCCCTAAAAGAATATTAGAAGATCTGTGAAATACATCATGGACCGCACCATATCTAATAAGGTGCGATTCCTCCTCTCCATAATTTTATTTAATTATAGAGTATAAGGAGGTGTCCATTGAGAAAGTATTCCATTTTATTTCAAATAATCGAGGAACTCACTAGATAAGTATTCTCCTCTTCGATCCGATAGAAAAGTTTTAATATTTTTATCAATTTTTTTTCGACCATTCTTTGATACTCTTTAAATTTATCAAAAACTTCAAATTTGTATTTTATTAAATACACATATCCAAACCATCATTAGTAAATGTGATGAAGTAAGAGTATCCACCTCTAGCTTGAGTCGACATTGGACCACATACATTAGTATGTACAAGGTCCAAAATGTCACTCGCTCGATCTCCATATCCAGTAAATAGAGTCTTGATTATTTTTCTCATGAGACAAGATTCACAAGTTTTATATGATTTATAATCATTAGGATCAAAAAAATTATCTTTGTATAACTTGTTAATCTTTGACTCATTTATATGGCCAAGTCGGTAGTGCCAGAGGTATGTGACATTCACATCTTCTCTCTTTCTTTTCTTCATATTATCAATATGAAATACATTATCATTAAGTGAAAAAAATATAAGACCATTATCAATAAAATCACTTCTATAATATTCGTTAGAAAAATAAATAGAACAACCATTGTTCTTTGCAATTATTTCAAAATTTTGTTTCAATAATAATGATACAGAAATAATATTTCTAACAATATCTGAAATATAATAACAGGTCTTCAGTTTCAAAATTTTGCCCGAAGGTAACTTCAAAATCCTGGTTCCTACGACTTCGATCTGATTGGACTCTCCACTAGCATCGAACAGCTCGAAGTCACCTTTATTCAGATTCTTTATTTTCTGTAGTCTCTGCAATGATTTATAAAAGTGTGAACCACAAGCGGTATCCAATATCCAAAAATCTGAAATTGAAGTACTTAATGATAAATTAGTTTGTATCATATACAAATCTTTAGCAATATTTACTGATTTCATAGTTGTAAGGTGCTCCTTGCAATTCTTCTTCCAGTGGTCCTCCTTGCCACATTGATAACAAGTACCTTTGGCGGAGACTTTCTTCGCCTTCTTCTTGGAGATGCTAGCCTTAGAGTTCATCTTTTTCTTAGAACCCTTCTTTACCTTCTTCTTGCTGATCTTATCAACATGAAGGACTTGAGCCTTTTCATCCTTGAAATGGCTCTCTGCTGTTTTTAGCATGTTCAGCAGTTCAGGCAAGCTAATGTTTAGTTTGTTCATATGATAATTAATAACAAACTAAGAAAAGGAGTCAGGAAGAGACTGCATAATCAAATCCTGACTCAATTCACCATCTATGGCAAAACCCAGTTGTTTTAGATGAGTGATCAAATCAATCATCTTTAGGACATGAGTTTGCACGGCGGTGCCTTTAGTTATGCGGGCATGGAACAACTACTTTGATATCTCATATCGAGCAGTTTGACTTTGTTCCCCATATAACTCCTCAAGATTAAGGAGAATAGAGGGAACATCTATGTCCTCATGCTATCTCTAGAGCTCATTGCTCATAGAAGCAAGCATGATGCATTTGACAGTCACACTGTCACCTTTCCACATCTTATATGTAGCCCTTTTCTCCTCGAAAGCATCTTCCTTAAGAGAATCTGAAGCAGATGTATCTAGAATCTAGGAGACTTTCTCCTGAGTGAGAATAATTCTCAAGTTTCTTAACCAGTCAATATAGTTGGATCCAGTCAACTTGTTTGCATTTAGGATACCTCTTAGTGAAAATGAGGATGCCATGAGTGTAGTTAATCTACAACAATAAGAATATAATATAAGCGGATAACTCATGATGATATGCACAACGAGACTAAGATTTTTATCTAATTGTATCTCTCACTATTTTATCAAACTTCATACAAATTAGTAGCTTTATCAAAAAAACTATCGAGCTGGAATCCAAATCCTAGAATCACCTTGTCGATATCGATCAAAGCAAAAACAAGCATGCATCGAGATAGAATTTTATACTTTCACCAAAATAAAAAAGTGGCACATTGGTGTTCTCCACAAGACCCCAACATAGAAATCCTCCAACAGTGATCCACACAAAAGATGGCTAAGGTCCTTTCCAACTGGTGCGTTGCCGCAGCCTTGTCTTCTTAAGAACACTGCCGACTTCGAACTTACGTGACGATCGCACCAAAGCTCAGTTGCTTTTAATCTTATAACTAGAATGACATCAAGAAGACACTCTTTAGATGTCATACAATCTAGAATTTAATTTTTAGCTTCAACATATAGAAAAATCAAATCCTAGGGCACTCAAGCAACACTTGCTGAAAATCTCACCACCCTTGTAGCAACTTTTGCCACTCAAAATTTTCTCTTTTAAAATTTTTTTTTTTTAAAAAAAAAATTTATATTTACCACATCTCTTCTCTCTAATTTCACCTAAAAATCATAGTAAGAAGCCATGTGGGGCATCCCCTATAGATAGGGGACCAGGGGATGTCTCATGGGATGAAGGGGCACCAACCTTTGGCGCTCCAACTTCCCATGTGCTAAATTAATTCACCAAGTAAATTTTTGGTGATCTAATTATTTAGCACAGAAGAACTATTAGCTTTCTACATGCCATAAAAATTTTAATAAATTTTGGTGACAAGCATAGGATTTCTGATCAGGAATTTAAGGCAACGCATGTTAGTTAAGAGCCTTCTTTAAGGACTCTTTACTTCACACACCAAAATAAAAGGGGCAGCATTTATTTTTGCATGTGGGTTCTAGTGAGCACAAAGGACTCCTTCTCCACTTAAAACTAGTCTAAGTTGGATAGGGATCCAATCCAAATTGATCCAATCCCATTAGGTCAAAGCCAACTGGTCTAGGTTAGCTCAAACAATTTGATCTAAACTAATTTGGAAACTTGGATTAATACAATATGCTAGCATATCAAATTAACCCATAGAATTTATATTATACTCTAATTAGATCAGATCAAGATCAAATCTCAAAGTGTGTGACCCATTGGGTTCCAAATCTAGCTAGCAGTGGACCCAGACTTTCGATGTAACCCTAATCCAATGAGATTAGATCATCCGAAGAGTCCCAATCAACTTGGACTCTTCCAAATTAATTCCAAAATCAAATACTTTTAATTTTGATGAGCCCATAAGTTTAGATTAATGTCAACAACATGTCATGACTATCCAAAAGATTTAAAATTTTGGCAAAAAATTATCAAAATATCCTTCAGTGGTAAGTTCCCATGTAATTCAATCCTTCAGTCAAACAACATCCCAGATGAGCTGTGGGCATGAAAATATATCAAATCCAATTACTTATCATTATATATCTCGATCAGAAGGTAATGATTCAGTTGATGATACATTATAAACTCTTTTCTAATTATCATCCTATTTTGGTCAAAGACTTTCGAATCAACGACCTATGAGATCACATAAGATGTTCGCTCTCCTTATTAGAAGTGACTAATCCCTTATTGATCACTCACAACTTTCATGTACTCTTCACCATATCTAAAACATCCCACACAAGGATTAGAGAACTAAATTAGGTAGTAAACCAAAACATGGATCTAAGTACATAAGGTACCATGATGACCTCAGGTCTAAAGATCACATACACAACTCCCACTAAAGAATTATCAGTTGACATGTAAATAAGACTCCATCTGATATTCTCTCGTAGGTCAATTCAGTGAGCTCATTCTCTAATGAGCATCCATATCTTTGTATTAGTGTCCTCATATAAATGGTTGTAAGATCAACCACCCTCATTTCTGAGCATATATAGGATATGCCAGTCTTACCAGTATCATTGATCCCTGAGTCAATATACCAACGACTAAGAATATTTTAGATTAGGGCTACCAAAGAATTAGGTCTCACTGACGTGATCTCATCACGATCCTAAAACCATTGCCTAAACCTATGGGGTTCATTATAATCTTAAAATAAATAAGATGCAGCATATAATGAATCAAAAATATCATATTTTATTAATAATAAATATCAATTATATTAGTTTGGAAGATAAATTATAATAAAGACCCAATCGCATCCTATATGCGATTGGCTTGTATGACATTATTCTTTCATTAATGGGAGGCTATGACCAAATTATCTCATAACTCTATTATTTTATGGACCTAATAATTTAGAAAATTTAATTTTATTGATCTGAGAATAAGAAAAGAAGATGATCTGCAAGCTATAAATCCTCCCACTAACTTCACCAAGTCATATAGAGGATTAAACATAAGCTGGTCTAAAAATACCTAAATCAGTCACACTGATTCACCTTAATGGCATGGGTCTGCATAAATCAACTAGTGACCTAATCAAAATATAATCTCCATATTGGCCAGATAAGTGAGATCAATAGGGGGGTGTGCCCTTAACTCACCGTAGACACATCTAGGTGAATAACTCCCAATTAAAAATCACTTGATCAAATCTACCAAACTTACCTTAGATACTAACTGGTTAATTAGTTTTGATTTGATCCACCAGAAGATTCAAGCTCAACCATAAAGCCATGATCATGATTCATTTATTAGGGTCAAATATATGGATTTGATCAAACTTCAACTATTGAGGTTGATTTAGAGAAATCCTGACCTAATCTAATTCAATACTTGATTAAATTTAATCAATTTCTCTACTTGATCCATATATATTTTTAACCCTAGATCTAACCTATTAGTAGGATCTAATTCAAGCTAACCCTTTTTCCATCAATTTATGTGGTGTCTTAATGATCTTCAATTCTTAAATCTAGATCATTCAAAGTCTAATTCAAAATTAAGTATGTGAAACGTGTATTTCAATCTATAGAACTATTTTACCAGATTTTAGGTGAAGCATACCACATATTTTAATTCATAAAAATATTTTTTTATAATATATTTAATAATTAAACATATATAGGTATGATCTAAACTTCATACATATATCTTATGCATCATGACAACTTTTAGATCTATACTGATTACATTATATGTGACATGCTATTCAAATTTAAAATAATTTTATATCTAAATTTTATATTATTATAATAAATCATAAATTATTTTAGATCTAATCTAAATATATTTATAATTAAAATAATTCATAAAAATCTGTTCATTTTTTTTCATGAAATCGGATCACAATAATACTCCTACATGTCATAACAGAACCCATCGAATAGGCAAAAGAGAGATTAATCTCTTCAATCTCCTATGACCAAACAATCTAGTGATTTCATCAATCTGAGTACTAGGCTACTAAGATCTAAAATTTAATTTTGTATATAATTACATCAACATACAATTATTGACAAAATAATTTTAGGTCATGAACATGTCCTAGATCTTATCAATCATATTCATCATCTAATCTAATTAGATTTGATGCATCATATACATCATATCAGATCTGAAACACATCTTATACTGATTATAAAATATCAATTTTAGATTTAAAATCATATAAAAAATTAATTAGATATAAATATGAATGCATAAGGAATAAATTTTTGGTAAAATCTATTTTCGCATAGTATCAAATTTTGATAAGATTCAGATCTAAATATCCATCAAAATAGATCCAATTCAAATCTGAAATAAACCTCATTTCATAATAGAAACAATAACATTAAAATTCTATTAAAATAAATTTAAAATAGATTTTAATTCATATTATTATTCCATTAAAAATTTAGCAACAGTAAAATTCTGTTATAACAAACTTATAACAACCTTGATCAATAATTGATTAGGCTCATCTAATCCAATCAAAATCAGATAAAAAATTTTATATAAATAGATTTAAATTAGATTTAATATTTAATAATAAATTTAAATTAATATAATATATAAATAATATAAAAAAATTTAAATATGCATGTATGTATTTCAGTCCTGCTCTGATACCAATTGAAGGGAAGGTAAACTGTTTCTCTTCGGATAGCCCAGGTTGCATCTAAAATTTTTTTATTAATCTACATGAAAAAAAAATAATTTTTTATCAAATTAGTAGAAGAATCAGAGATCAAATCTTCAAAAATCTGAAACAATCTTTCGCGGTGGTCTGGATGTGCATATCCTCTACTTCGCATACACACCAGATGCCGCAGGAAAGTGGGATGAACTCCGATCATCGCAACTCAATCAAAGGAGGAAGGAGATGTGCTAGTGTGACACCTCATACCAACAAATGGGATGCCCAAGGAGGGCCCATGCCAAGGGAGAAGGGGTGGCACTAAAGGGAAGAGGCCAAGGAGAAGAAGAAAGGGCCTCTCTCTTCTCACGCCTCTCTCTCTCTTTCTCTTTCTCTCTTCTCTTAATCTGATTTATTTTCCATTTGCTATGCATTCATAGGAAGAGATCTTCTCTATTTATAGATGATTCTCATGACCCAATAAGTATAGGACTCCTAACTCAAACATGCTTTGAATCAGTCCAATGCTCATGAAAGAAGGACTCCTATATAAGATAGTATTGCCATCACATATGACAAACCATATTGCATCCAATCCCTTACTCACATGGGATGCCCACAATGAGAAAGCTTCCAAGTGTTGGTCAGCCCATAAGAGAGAGAAATCTTAGTGCAAGTAGGATTTCTCATATCTCATCCAAAAGGATCCGATTCGAATTCAATTTGAAGCTGGTTCGAAATAATTTCGAAAGGCTGTCAATCCCAAACTCTTTAAGACTTTTGTACCAAGTCTAACTTAAAATTTTAGATCCAATTAAACCTAATTAATTTATATCTAATTTAAAATTAATTAGCACTTAAATCTAATCTTTCATATGCTCTTTGGATCATAGATCAAAAATTGTTCATCCCCAAGATTGAACCTGAACCTCATGTGTAGTGCTAGCTAGACATAGTCAACTCTTCAATCTCATTTGATTCATAACTTAATTCTCAATCAAGTTAGCTATATATTCAATCAAGTCAAGTACTTTCAAATTGGATATATAAATATAGGCCAATTCTTTCCTACGATGTCTGGCTTGTATGTGTGACTCTATAAGTTCAAACACTAAGCTGTAGCATAGGAATCGATTCTTACACTAATCGAGATACCATCTAGCAATGATTTTCCACGTTCAAATAGATAAAATTATTATAAAAAAATATTTTAGAATCCATATACATAGTTACCGTATAATTCATCCTTTTGACCCTGAATGCTCTAGGATGGTCTTAGGTTAACTGTCAACCAAGATTGCTTCATCCATATTGTATTTCAACCTTTCAAATCTATCTCATAGATTATCCTGAACAAGATTTTACTAAATTAAAATATAGTAATACATCAACTCCAATAATCTGAAGAGATTAATCCCATCTTGATCCACACATACAAGTACTTGACTATGCCCAGTAGTTTTACATCACTGCATTAAAACTCCAGATAGTCTGGCACCAAAGCACAGTGAGTTACTTGCAAGTCACTATGGTGATCTTAAGTCTGAAGGATACTTATACCCATATGCTTTACGAGTAGTTCTTGACACCAGAATGCTCAGCAGGTGAGTCACTTGTTCAATGATGATGTACTCCTACATCTCACCTGTATGTCATACCAGTGTCACCACACTCTTTGGTTAAGAGAACAACCAACCCATATGGCACACAATGACCTCCACTCGATAAACATCATCGTCCTATAATGACGTATCATTTGGTCACGAACATGTTTAAGAACTATACGATAAATCTTCTCTTTATCGCACACTAATATAGTTCTAAAGACTTCATCATAACACAAGAGTTCAAGGAAGATGTAACTTTGTGACGAAAAAATATCAGAATAACTTTTTTTCATTTATCAATAACTCATATATAAAGAGAAACTCAATCATCACACGATTGATTTTAGGACATAATTCTTAACACACATGTACACTGCCAATGACATGTTGATTCATCTACAGGTGTTGTGTGATGATCAGAGTCACACAGCACATGAGATGCATGATGGGCAGTCAGTTTACGATCACTATTTGATAATAATCAAGGATATTAAGGAGCTTAAAAGACTCGACATGACCATGCATGAGAAATTACTTATGGAATTGATCCTGTGATCCCTTTTTAGTTTGTGTGGATAGTTTATGATAAACTACCATATGAATGACCATTATAGCATCTTATCTGGATTGATCAAAATGTTGGTAACTAAGGAATCTTGAAAGATTCAGAGGTACATACTTGGAGAGCCTAAAGAAACAAGGACATGCCTTGAGTAAGCATGTTGAAATTGCTCAATACTATCCTTAAAATCAGCAATAGGACAAGAGTTGCTACTGTGGCCGTCGACATCTATCCTTTGTGATTATCATTTGGATTTAATTCTTACAGATAGTCTTTATCATTTGCATAGTGATGCATCTGTGAACATAATTGAGTAAGCAATGAATGCCATTGGATCTGAGAGATCCAGAGTTGAGATTGAAAGAATAATGCCCTACAAGCCCATCACATATGAGATGCGATAAGGTATTTTTTATAATTTATCTTTCAGACTCATGTAATTGATATTTATATTATTAATAAAATAGATATTTTTGATTCATTATATACTGCATCTTATTATTTTTAAGATTATAATGAATCCCTTAGGTCTGAGCAATGGTTTTAGGACCGTGATGAGATCATGCTAGTGAGACTGATGAATACTTAATTTAAGTCGCTAGAGGTACTAAATATTGTAATAATCAATGTTATTTTATTAAAATTTAAAACTTTCTAGTCTATTTTGTAGGTAATTGAAAGTTTAGATTCATATGACTTATTAGACTCAAATTGGATCAAACTTGAGTGAACCAGCTCCCATTCTAGTATGAACACGACTTAAAGATCAATGGAGGAGAATCAATATGAAGATCCAAGGATCCTTATTCACGCTCCCACCTTTCTTTTCATGAAATCCTAGCCTCCCTACTTTATAAATAGCACCCCTAGCCCTCCTTTCTCAAGACATCAGCCCCCTTATGGGGATCATCTCTTCCTTCTCTCCTCCATTAAAGCTCTTTCCTTTCTCTCTTCCAATCAAACCAACCCTAAATTCTCTTCAAGCTTCTCTCTTTCTCTCTCCCTCTTCTTCTTCTCTATAAGTCTAGGGGAGGTACTAACCCTTGCACGACACCATATTCCTTCACAGATCTCTTTTCTACATCCCATCAAATTTAGGAGAGGTCCTAATCCTAGTACCGCTACCCTTTCTCTTCTGCATACCCATTTCCATCAACTTTTTTTTCTTAAAATTTTTAGACCAAGCCTTCCAGCCATCCTACCACTATCTGTATGGAGGAAGATGAAGGATTCAAGGAGATACATCCATCATCGGACATAGCAAGAAGATCAACTTGGTTTAGTTATCTTGTATCATAATTTTATTTCTTTTCTTTATGTATGCTTCTTTATTTGATTAATAAAAAATACTTTTATTATAATTTCTATGCTTCTTTCTTAGTCTCTTACAATCTATTATTCTTTTCTTTTATATTTTTGAAACAATCAACTAAGATCCTTACGGATACGATCCCGACTCACTCTATCTACATAGTAGTAAGTAGGGTTAATTTTGATGTGCTACGACATGCATCAAATTTTGGCATTGTTGTCGAAGATCTTGATATGATTGTTTTAAAAAAAATTAAAAAAAATCTATAAAATAATAAAAAAAATATTTTACTACTTTTTAGATTTTTATTTGTTACTTTAGATTGCTTGATTGTCTTCTATGTATTCTTTTTTAAAATTTCTACCTTATATTGCTTTTTGTATATGGTAGATTTATTATTTTATATCTAGATTTCTTTATTTGCATGCATAAAAAAAAAAATTACTTTCTATAGCCTAATGGTTTACTGCTTTCTAAATAGATTAGAATAATTTACTGCTTTATATAATTAGTGATTTTCTGCTTTCCATAGCTTAAAATAATTTATTGTCCTAAAAGTAGATTTGATTTGTTGCTTTATTTGTAGGCTACCTACTTGCCTTTCAATCTTAACATTATTTACTTTTTATTTAATTAGATTTACTAGATCTTCTCATACCTAATTAACCTAATTTAAAACTTACCTCTTATTTTTTCTTGCTTAAAGATAACATAATATAAAAAGAATACAAAGACATCACATAACACTTGACTAATATAAAAAAACTAATTAAATCTTAAAAGCTATATAACATGTTTGGACACTTTTTCTTTTTGCATTGCATATTTTCATAAAAAAATCTTAAGGGCAAAACCCTAATCAATATAAGGTGGAGATTTTATCATCCTTTCTTGGTCCACAAACTACCATCTTGTAATTGCATTGACCTAAATTTTTAATTTAAAATCTATTAGACGTTGATCCCTAACGATCCTCGAGTTCAGTAAGACAAGGAACCCTAAAAGTTAGACCGAATTCAGTTTAGTCAGTTTAACTGGTGTCTAAAAAAGTGGTTCAGAAATTACATCCCGAAAGAAGGTGGTTCATTAATTGATTTCGTTCGATTACCTAGCCAATGTAGTTGGTGTCTAAAGAAAGCAACGGGGGGACCCCCATCAACCTTAAACTTATCTGGCCAGTTGAGCGACTAGTCTGCTACTTGGAGTGCTTGAAGATGACCTTGACAGTTAGGAACTATCTAGATCTAGGATAACCCATAGATAGGATTGATTGAACCACTTGATTATTAACTAAAAACATCAAATCTAATTAATTCTTCTCTATCTTCTTAGCATTAGAACTCCTTAGGTTCTCTTCTTTAGAACTCTTTTCCCTCCTCCTTTTCTCCTCTTCTCTTCAAAAAAAAATTGAAATTAAAATTAAATGAGATCTTTTGGGTGCATGCTAAGATGTCGATCATTACAACCTGATTTACATCCATTAGACCTAAAGCTAGAAAGAACGATTCGAACAAACCAAATCAAAACTATGAATCCAAAATAAGAGACTGACCCACCACGACAATTGAGGAAGTATTTTACTCCCTTATCTTACACATACTCGCCATGTATCTAGCCTCCTCCTGTGGAGGTGGCACAATACAAAATCAAGTCCAGCATTATTCAAATGCTATCATTATTTTATGGACTGATGAATGAGGATCCGTACAAATACTTAGATGAATTTCTTGAGATATGCTCCACAATAAAATTCCAAAACTTCTTCGATGATGCCCTCAGGTTGAAACTATTTCCTTTTTTACTTAAGGACAAAGCCAAGCATTGGTTAAACTCCCTAGATTTCATAACCATTTCAACTTGCGATCATTTTCAGAGAGAGTTCCTCAAGAAATACTTTTCAATTAAAAAAATAAATCAAATTAGAAAAGCCATCATTAGTTTTTCTCAATTGGATGGTGAACTTTTTCATGAGACATGGGAAAGGTTAAGGGACCTTATTCGTAAATGTCCCCACCATGCTGTCCCCAAATGCCAACTTATTCAGTGTTTCTATGATGGTCTATCAGAGAAACACTGACCAATGATCGATGCATCGTGTGGTGGGACATTCATGCTAAAGAGTGAGGATGAGGCTTGACAGCTCTTTGAAATACTTAGTGAAAACTCCCTGCATCACATGTCTGCCACCTCTAGAGAACAACTCATATCTCAACAAAAAAGAGGTTGAATCTATCAGATTGAAAATGTTATGGATATCCACAGTAAGATAGATGAGTTATCCCAAAAATTAGACCATCTTTTGAATACTGGATACTCTTCGATTCTACCTAATCCAGTCTAAGATGTTTATGCATTATGTGCAAGCCCGACCCATTTTGTTAGTGAATGCCCAACCGCACCTCAATTTTTTGAGTTTGACATGAGCAGGTCCAGCAAGCTCAAACCCAACAAGCTCATAGACTAGGAAATGATCCATACTCAAACACGTATCACCCCAATTAGAGAAAATATCCAAATTTTTTCTGGAGACCACAGCCAGTGGTTGGCCCTGCTGTACCTAGACCTAACATCAAGATCCAACATATAGGCATGGATCGTACCACCAGTTCCAAAATGCTCCTCAACCATCTATCACTGGTCACAATTCAGCTTTTGAGGAGAAAGTTTTAAAAGCACTAAAATGATTAGAAGTCAACGCCCAAACTCTTAACTCCCATATGTAATCCATTGCTAAGCTTGAGACCCAAATAGGTCAACTAGCAACCACATTCAGTAGGAGGGAAGGAGAAAAATTACCTAGCCAACTTGAGAGCAACCCGAGAGGGTAATTCATGGCTGAGAGCTCCAATGCTCCAGAAATCTTTTCTAAACATGTCAAATCAATCATGACTCTTAAAAATGAAAAAGTCATTGAACATACGAGTAAAACCAATGAGACCAACCCTAGACCTCAGACAAAGCCCGAATCACCTAAGAGCAAGGAGGACACAAAAGTAGAGAATGGACCAACTGTATCGGAATCACCTTACTTGCCTAAAACCTCATTTTCGGATGCCCTAAAAGCCCCTACTCTGGTAGATAAGAAGGGAGGAAGACTTGATGAGATGTTATAATTATTTAAGCAAGTCCAAATTAATCTCTCCCTTCTATACACAATCAAATAGTTTCCAACTTATGCAAAATTTTTGAAAGAATTGTGCACCCAGAAACATAAATCATGACCACAACTTTTGAAGAAAGTATACCTAACCGAACAAGCTATCTCTGTCTTCCAACACGCTATCCCTCCAAAGCTTAAAGATCCAGGTGCACCTACCATTTCTTGCATTACAAGGGACTTTCACATAGAACAAGCTCTCCTGGACCTAGGGGCTAGTGTGAACCTTTTACCTAGCTCGGCATATGAACTTTTTGGATTCGAAGAACTGAAACCCACATCGATCACTCTACAGTTAGCTAATAGCTCAATTAAGACACTACGTGGGATGATCGAGGATGTTTTGGTTAAGGTAGATGAGTTCTATTTTTCAGTTGATTTTCTAGTCCTTGATATGGAACTGAGTGGCAATTCAAGATAAATTCCAATTATCTTAGGCAGATCCTTCCTAGCTACGGTAAATACGTGCATCAATTGTAGGATAGGAGTCATGGACGTATCATTTAAAAATAAAAAACTGAGACTGAATGTGTTCAGTGCATCCCAGAGACCATCAACGGATAGTTGCTTCGACATAGATACATTTGAGAACATTATAGAGAAAGTAACATCAACAATTTTTGCACATGATTTTCGAGACACCCATGTGACGTACTTTAGAGTGGATGACTGTGATATGGAGGGAGGTAGCGAAGAAGTAAACATTCTAGTTGATACATCAAATAATGAAACTACTCTCCCTTGGATAATTAAGTACGAACCATTGCCTGCATTAGCCAATACACCTACAGCTCCGTCATTAGAATCACCACCTATGCTAGAATTAAAGCCACTTCTAGTTGCACTCAAGTATACATTCCTAGGACCTAATGAGACCCTCTCAGTGATCATTGCATCAGACTTGACCTCAGATCAGAAAGCACAATTGGTTGATGTTCTGAAGAAAAACAAAGAGGCTATCGGCTGGTCTATTGCCGATCTAAAAAAAATTGACCCCTCCATGTGTATGCACCACATTCATTATGAGGCAGATGTCAAATTTCATCGAGACATATAGAGGAGACTGAACCCAAACATGCATGAAGTAGTGAAGAAAGAGGTGGTAAAATGGTTAGATGCTGGAATCATCTACCCCATATTCGACAGTAAATAGGTTAGCCCTACCCAAGTAGTACCTAAGAAATCAAGTATTACTGTGGTGGAGAATGAAGAAGGTGAATTATTCTCCACTTGCACACCATCTAGCTGGCGAGTATGCATTGACTATAGAAAATTAAATACTGTTACTAGGAAGGACCATTTTCCATTACCCTTCGTCGACCAAATTATAGAACGGCTAGCGGGTCAACATTTTTTCTATTTTCTAGATGGTTATTCAGGGTACAATTAGATAACTGTATTTTTGGATGATCAAGAGAAAATCACCTTCACTTGCCCCTATGGCACTTTTACTTTTCGACGTATGCCGTTCGAGCTCTGCAATGCACCCGTTACATTTCAATGGTGCATTTTGGCCATTTTTTCGGATATGGTAGACAAATATCTCAAAATTTTTATGGATGATTTCTCCATATTTGGAACCACTTTTGAGGATTGTCTTCATAATCTCTCCAAAGTCCTTAAGAGCTGCACGAAAACAAATCTGATTTTAAGTTGAAAAAAGAGTCATTTCATGGTTCGAGAAAGAATCATATTGGGACATATTATTTCTGAAAGGGGAATTGAGGTAGACAAAGCCAAAATCAAGGTCATTTCAAAACTATCACCCCCCACTTCGATTCGACAAATACGATCCTTTTTAGATCATATTGGATTTTACAGATGCTTCATTAAAGATTTTAGTAAAATATCAAGACTCTTGTGCAATCTGCTAGCCAAAGATATACCATTTATCTTTAATGAAGAATATCTACAAGCCTTCCACACATTATGAGCAGTCCTAACAACAGCACCCATAATACAACCCCCTGATTGGTCTTTCCCATTTTAAATCATGTGTGATACTTTCAATTTCGCAATAGGGGCCGTCTTAGGTCAAAGAATCAATAACAAACCACATGTGATCTATTACACTAGCAAAACTCTATCCGATATCCAATTGAACTATACTACGATAGATATAGGTGCTTATTAGAGAATGAGTTCACTGAAAAGACCTGCAAGAGAACATCAGATGGAGTCATATTTATATGTCAACTAATGATTCTTTAGTAGGAGTTGTGTAAGTGATTCTTTGATCTGAGATCACCATGATATCTTGTGTACATGGATCCATATTTTGGTTTACTTCCTAACTTGATTCTTTGATCCTTGATGGGATGTTCTGGATATGATGAAGTATGTATGGAGGTTGTGAGTGATCAATAAAGGATCAGACACTCTTAATAAGGAGAGCAAACATCCTATGTGATCTCATAGGTTAGTGATTCTGAAAGTCTTTGACCAAAGTAGGATGATAATTAGAAAAGAGTTTCTAATGCATCATCAACTGAATCATTGCTTTCTAATTGAGATACATATAGATAAATGATTAAATTTTATTAGAATTTGATATCTTGAGATTCGATCCATATTGAGCCCATAGTGAGGTCCACGATGAAAAATGAAGTCCAATGAAACTAAGATCACCTCAAATGAAGCTCGGACGGAGGAGATACACGTGTTTCAAGTTGGCATGAAACTCAAGGTGGTGGAGGACCATCGGTGGCTGGCTGACAGTCGATCGATGGAGCGACGTGTTAGATGTGTGCCCTATATACCAGATTGGCTGACACATTTCTGTACAAATGTAAGGGCAAATTTGTAATTTTGATTATAAATGAATCAAAGGGTTATTCTACTATCACATTGTGTACATTATGTCTGTGATACATCCTTTGAGTTAGTAAGAATGTTAATTCATATTTTTAAGAGTTGAAAATTTAAGGCATGAATTTACATAACTAACTCATAAACAGCTCCTGACCATAGGATCATCACGAGGATGGTGATCGATCCGGAAGGTTGGTGTACAATCGCTTTCTTAGAATAGATATGTCTTGAGTCTACAGTGAGAAGACACCAAAATAAAAGTACAGGTATTCATTGAGAATGAGAGTACTGAGCGTGACCACCTCGAGCAGTCATAAGGAAGTCTACCTTCTCGTCGATGACTAGCTCGATGCTGCAGCTGTGTGTCTAGTTCTTTGACCTGAGGTACATCGACAGTTCATCTTGAGTATGTTATAGTTTGACTACACCATAACTCGATCTTCTAGCCATTCAAAACCCTGAGGTGTATGTTGGCTGTAGCATATTCATTATAGGAGCGAGATTGCACCAAGATAGGATCTATCAACCTCGGTAGATGAGAGGAGTAGTCCTATGATGATCGAAAGATTGAGTCCTTAAGCCCATGGCCATGGCAGAGTGAAATAATGAAAAAGAGTTTTTCATTAAGATTTCACATCGGACTTGGATCAATCGATTGATTCATATGACTGATGTTGGATTTGACGAGTTCTCCTTAACCTTAATTCAGTCGAAACTCATGATAGAAGAACTCAATCACATAGGTAGCTGCACCGAGAGGTTTATTTTTATTTCTGATAGATTGCCATCATATACTGCTAGGTATCACTGGTGGATTTTAGAAGCAATTAGAATGATCTTGATGATCGATCATTCTAATTGTATGAATCAGAAGAGTTCTGATCCATCGAAAGAAGTTTCGATGATGTCGATGATGAGATCACGACATGTCTCATTACCATACAGAAATGAACCTAATTAGATCACACAAACAAGAGTTAGGGTCTAGATGTCATCAATTGAGCTAGCCCAGTTCGATTGATTTGGATTAGATCCAATTAGGTTCAAAAAAATCATGCTAGCACACGATTGAGCCTAACTTTCTCCTCATGTAATCTTTTTCATCTTGACTAAGCCAAATGTGATTTGACTCACCCAAAGAACCTTGAGAAGGTTTCTCTCAGTCTGACTGGAGCCAGTCCAGCTTAGAAAGAACTTGTCTTAATTCATGAGATAAATTTAAGACAACACTTGCTAATTCCTGTCACCTGCCATTTCTATTTTAGGATATTGGTCAAACGTTGACCCATGGACCTTGGACTAAAGGCCACTTGACAAGAGGTCATTGGAGAATTTTTGTGGAGTGTCTACTTACTAATTTTACCCTCAAAATGGGTGCCATAATCAGATATGGCGTGCGCCCTAAGTGGATAAGGATAGAGTCCCATGAGATGAGAACTCTAATCCCTTAATCAACTTGGACTGTGGGGCACCAATCTCACTGTGCTTATCCAGTGTTGGTGCCAACAGTAGGAGGAATTATGGAGATTCTTATTTGATATGATCAGATGATATCACTCCACCAATCAAAATTTTTTTAAAATTAATTAAAATTTTTTGATTGGTAGAATGATGTGGCACTGCATGGCGCAGCAGGGTTTATTTAAACCCTATCTGTGCCTAGGGTTAAGCGACTCTGCTCAATAACTAGAAAAAGCCTAAATCTTCTCTACTTCTCTATACCCCCTCTGCTCCTCTCCCTCCCCTCTTCATGTCCAAGAGGTTGGGCATCCATCTGGTGCTTGTCCAAGGCATGGTGGCTCTTTGATTAGAAGACTGCAGAGATTTGTCAAAAAGCTACTGCTCCAGCTTCAGAAGATCTTTTGAAGGTCTTCCAGATCAGATCCAAATCTAATTTTTAAAGCAAAGATTCGCAAGGAGAAGATGATCCAGATCCTACTTGAGTGGATACCGATAGAGGCCAGACGACTGTGTGGCTATTTTAGAACCTCGGGCATTGCTGCAATCATCTACAGGGTAATCTAGTTACCCTAGAGGTATTTCTCTATTCCTCATGATTTTAGATTTAATTTTAGATTTAATATCAGATAATAAAAATTAGATCTAATAGATCTTAGATCTGAAATATTATAGGATAATTTTTTTAAAATATTTCATCCTAGATCTTATTAGATCTGGAAGATCCTACAAGGAAAAAGCCAGTTTTTCCCTTCAACTGATATCAAAGCCAGGTTGATGGCTCTATTTTAGATCTAATTTTTATTTTTATTTACTTGATATTGATAGATTTTAGATGTCACATCAGATATGATAGGATCTGAAATCAAAAAAAATTAAAATTAAATCTAAGTAGATCTAACATGTATGAGATGCATGACTAGACTAGGAGTAGTTTAATCTATGAATAGTCTTATAATTTTATATTTTAATATGATTAAAATATAAATTAGATATAATTTATTTTTTATTTTTTTAATATTATAAATATTATATTTAAATCAAAAAATAGAAAATAAAATTTAATTAATTCATAAGATTGATCTATTGCATGCCTAGACTAGTTGTAGAATTATTTTAGTAACTGTCTAGAATAGATTTTAATATTGAATAGTTTAATTTAAATCATATTTTTTAGATGTTATATGTGATGTATCATATCTGAAAGCATGTTAATTAGATCAAATTTTAATACATGAGATGTGTTGGGTATAAAATACCTCCCAGCCGAAGTTCGAGTCAGGAGTGACCCTCCAGGGATTCTACCGACGTCCGACCTTCGGCGACATCTTTCCGAACCTTTCCGGCAGTCGAGCCTCCGCAACGTTTCTGAGTTCTGTCGATGGATAAACCTCCACCAGTGTCGATCGGATTCTCCACGATGGACGGACTCCATCCAAGTGTCTACGGTGGTCGACCACCTTCTAGACTCTGTTCGGGCTCCTACGGGAGTCGGACTGCTTCCTCGAACTCCAACTATAGATAGACTCCGTCCGGGCTCCTACGGGAGTCAGACTTCTTCCCCAAACTCCAACTGCAGATAGACTTCGTCTGAGCTCCTACGGGAGCCAGACTTCTTCCTCGAACTCCAGCTGCAGGTAGCCTTTGTCCGGGCTCCTACGGGAGTCGGACTTCTTCTCCGAACTCCAACTGCAGATAGACTTCGTCCGGGCTCCTACGGGAGCCGGACTTCTTCCTCGAACTCCGACTGCAGGTAGCCTTCGTTCGGACTCCTACGAGAGTCGGACTTCTTCCCCGAACTCCAACTACAGATAGACTTCGTCCGGGCTCCTACAGGAGCCGGACTTCTTCCCCGAACTCCGACTACAGGTAGACTTCATCCGGGCCCCTACGGGAGCCAGTCTTCTTCCCCGAAAAGGTAGACTTCATCCAGGCTCCTACGGGGGCCGGACTTCATCCCCGAACTTCGACTGAAGGTAGACTTCATCCGAGCTCTTACGGGAGCAGACTTCCGCCCTGAACTCCTGTTGCAGGTAAACCTCATCCGATCTCCTACAAGGATCGGACTTCGAGCTTCTACCGCAAGCGATCTACTCCGAGCTTCTGCTACAAACGGTGTACTTTAAATTTCTACTACGAGCGGTCTGCATCAGATTTCCACTGTAAGCCTTCGCCCGAGCCTCCATTATGGATGAATTCCTTCCGGATTTCTATTGCAAGCAGGCTTCGATCGAGCTTCCTCAACAAATGATCTCCATCCGGGCTTCTACGGAGATCGGACTCCGATCGAACTTCTATAGCGGACAGATTTTGGGCAAACTCCTACGACACACGGAATCCAGCAGTCGGACCCCTCCAGTGGATGAACCTCTCCAGCACCATCTGACATCCACTGCCGGTCGACACTCTGTCGAATTCTGCATGAAACTGAACTTCATCTACAGAAAGCCTCTGACCGAGCTCCTACAGCAAGTGGCCCTCGCCTGCAGTATTAACGCCCAAGGCACCCAACGGTAGAAGGCTCGCCAGCAACATCCGAGCTCCTCTCAGATGGATAGATACCTCTCTCCGCCAGACACCTCAACCGAGCTTCGGCCGACTGGCCTGGACTCCCTAGCAGGCCACAGTAATGGCCACGACTCTGCTCCACTTCCTGCGACGGATTCCGTACGGCTCCACCACTCCCTGGCAGGCCACAGTAATGGCCACGACTCTGCTCCACTTCCTGTGATGGATTTCGTGCGGCCCCACCACTCTCTGGCAAGTCGCGACAACGGACACTGCTCCACTCCCCGCAACAGGCTCCACGTGGCAGGCCACGGTGATGGCCATGATTCCACTCCACTACTCTTCATTACAAACTCCTTCTGGCCCCGAACGGTCCACTACCAGGTAGTTACAAACGTCGTTATCAGTCTGTTGCACCCTCCGCCTATAAAAAGGAGACCCCAGATACGTTATTCTCTAAGCTCTAATTTCTATCTCAAAACTTTGCTAAAATTTCTGTTCGAGCACTCCATTCTTGTTGAGGCAGAGAACTGACTTGAGCATCGGAGGGTCTTGCCGGAGCACCCCCAACTCCGGTTTAGACTTTCTTTGCAGGTCCCGGCGGTGACCGCGACTCCCTCGACTCTAGCTTCTCCGACGCCGGTGGATTTTTGCACCAATAGGATTGGCGCTAGAGGAAGGGGCTATGTCTTCGCAGTACCCTTGTTCTTAAAGGAGCACTCAACGGGACTACCTCCAGTCATCTTCTTCGACATCCTCTTCTCGTTTCTCTACTAGATCTTCGCCCGATGCCTCCCTGCAAAACATCCACTCGACGATCCACGGCCTCCGCGGCCAGATCTCAGGCTCCGACCTCACCTCCAGTTTCCCAGGCTCCTCCTCCTCCTCCGGCAACGGTGGTTGGTGCAGAGCAATTCGACCTACTGGTTCAGCAGGTCAGAGGCCTCACTGAAGCGATACAGGCCATGCAGCAGCAGCAACAGCCGCAGGCATCAGTGCGACTGGAGAGAACATCGTCGGAACTCTAAAATCCAGCGGTAGGATGGGCCACTTGGGCCAGTCGCCTCATCTTCCCTAGGAAGATGAATCCGAGGGTGGAGAGCCCTCAGTCAGATCACGATTCTACTCCTGGAAGATCTCTACCCCCATTCTGTCAGAAGACCCTCGAGACCCATAATCGAGAGGATTTTCTGGATCGAAGGCTCCAGGAGATGAACCGTCGGATCGAAGAACTCCGCCATGCTCCCCCCGCTTATGATGAGGATATTTGTACTGACCCTCCCTTCTCTCAAATGATCATGCAGGAATCGATCCCGCCGAACTTCAAGTTCCCTCAATTTGAAAGCTATGACGGGACTTCGGACCCAGTTGACCACCTGGAGGCCTTCCAGACAATGATGCTACTCCATGGCACGCCAGACGCCATCCTGTGCCGAGCTTTCCCATCCACCTTGAAGGGAGCAGCGAGAAACTGGTACTTGATGCTGAAGCTGGGTACCATCTTTTCCTTTGATCAGATGAGCCACCAGTTTGTGGCTCATTTTGTTAGCAGCCGGCATCTCCAGAGGACTTTGGAGTCCCTCATCAACATCAAGCAAAGGGAGGGGGAGTCAATTCGGGCTTACATCAACCGTTTCAATGTCGCCGCATTGGAGGTCCGAAACATGGACCAATCGATCGCGATGGCCGCTCTGAAAGGCGGCCTTCAAAAGAATGACCTTCTATTCTCCCTAGAAAAAAAGTACCCCAGGGATTTTGCTGATTTGCTGGATCAGGCCGAAGGGTACGCTCGAGCAGAAGAAGCCTTCAAGATGAAGGATGAGGAGGCCGCGAGAGAGCGGCGGGCGGGAGACTCGAGTAAGCCCGTAGTCAAAAAAGGACTGAGAAAAGCTTGACCATGTTCTCGAACTCCTCCTGGGTACAAGCGCGCCCAGACTCCTCCCCGAGTGTGTAGGCAGAGAAGCCCTAAGTGCAGGGTTCGACGGAGCTCTCCCCCAGGAAGATTCTGCAACTACGCCCCCCTCAACGCATCGAAAACCCAGGTGCTGATGGAAGTCAGAGAGCAGCTCCCAAGGCCAGAAAGGATGCGCACACACCCTGGGAAGTGCCATCCTAACAAGTTCTGCCTCTACCATCGTGACCATGGCCACGACATAGAGGAATGCATTCAACTCCGAGACAAGATCGAGGAGCTCATCAGACGAGGTCGGCTCGATAGGTTCATTCGACGCCGGCCTGAGGGTAGAGAGGATCGGCCAAGGGCCCTGCCGCAACTTGAGCCGCCAAGGAGGGAAGAGCAACCCGGAGATCGGCCTCCAATTGGAATCATCAACTCCATCTCTAGAGGACCTTGACGGGGAGTAGACCTTCTACAGCCCTGAGATTTGAAAAACCTGTAAATGTATTACGAACGACTTCGCTTTAAATCAAGATTTCTTTCAGATTTGCACATCTTTCCCTTTTGGCATGGACTTGTAATGACAGGGGATAACCCCTTCAGACAACGAAAATGACACCTAATATGAGCAAAATCGAAAGTCCGATTATTTTTAGACCGAACGGGAAGAGAGGCCCTACAACACCCTTATGTGCCCCCACAGCCATGTTAGGGACAGGAGGAGAACCTCACCTTAACACGAGCAAGGTCGAAGGTCTGATTATTTTTAGACCGGATGGGGGGAGAGGCCCTACAATGCCCTTATGTGCCCCCACAGTCATGTTAGGGACAGGAGGAGAACCTCACCCTAACATGAGCAAAGTCGAAGGCCTGGTTACTCTGAGACCGGATGGGGGGAGAGGCCCTACAACGCCCTTAGTGCCCCCACAGCCATGTTAGGGACAGGAGGAGAACCTCGCCCTAACATGAGCAAGGTCGAAGGCTTGGTTATTTTTAGATCGGATGGGGGGAGAGGCCCTACAACGCCCATATATGCCCCCACAGCCCTGTTAGGGACAGGAGGAGAACCTCACCCTAACATGAGCAAAGTCGAAGGCCCGGTTACTCTTAGACCAGATGGGGGGAGAGGCCCTACAATGCCCATATGTGCCCCCACAGCCCTGTTAGGAACAGGGGAAGAACCTCGTCCTAACCTGAGCTGAAATTGACTGCATCAGAAATAGGGGAAGAACCTCATCCTGACACCAACTAAGGTCCAGCCATTCGAGACCTGATAAGAAAGAAGAGAACCTTCTCGATGGCCCTTCTACGCTACTGCGACCCCGTAAAAGGCTAGGAAGAACCCCTGCTTAAAAGAAGGAGGGAGATGTGAAGAAAAAGCGGTGGACTACACCAGCGAAAAATGGAGGTCAAACTATACCAAAGACACAAAGGACCTCATCTCTGTGAAGAAGGAGAAAGAGAAAGAGAGATCTATGGTCATGAACAAAAAGACGAACCAACACGGCAATGGCTAGGAACCTTCAAATGATGTCGACTTCGAACAAACCAAAAAATATAAGAAATTTGATGATGACGACCTAATACAAAGATGAACAAGGAACCTTCGGACAATCTCGACATCGAACGGGACAAAAAATGAAAGAAGTCCGACGAACGATAATTCAACACGACGCGTGGGCAAGGTAACAAAGGTCTTCTTTTCATTTCGTTAGCAAAGTATGCGTTACAGAGCCTGAAAGGCCAAAAAAAAAATAATAATAATAAATAACAAAAACAAACAAACGGCAAAAGAAGACACATAGAAGGATGAAAGGCAAAAAGAGCCCTAAGGGGGCCCGACTTTTTTCGACTTCGAACTTTCGGCTTCGACCCTCATCAGGGAGTGCCTTAAGCTCTCGACTTCTTATTCCAATTCTTTCTCCCTCATTAGCATCTCCATATACCTCCAATGAAATCATTGGCTTTCATTCTCCACCTCTCAGAGCTTCTTTCTCAGGACCTTGGATTCCGCCTCCGCATCCTTGACTGCCTGCTGCTCGTATACCAGCTGGATCTTCAACTGTTGTAGCTCGACCTTCCCCTCCCCAAAGGTGACAGATAGCTCTTCTATGATTTCTCTCAGGGATTGGAGTTCGTCGGGATCCCGAACAGGAGCAAACTGAGCTCCTTCAGATAACTGCCTTTGAAGGTGGGCAACCTCGTCGGTCGCCATCCTGAGCTTCCCCCTGTAGTCGTCCACCTGCTTGCACCAGCCGGCCCGGTATGCATTATAGTTCGCCTCGGCATCCTGGAGCTATTGCTGAAGGTTGGAGAACTTCTTCGACCATTCTTGGTTGTAGTCAGCCCGAGACGAAAGCCAGGATAAGCTTCCTTCCAACTGGCTAATCCTCTCCTGCGCAGCCGACAGCTCTACTCTGAAAGAGCTGATCTTGGAAGCTTGAGCCCAAGATCAGTCGCTGGCGTGCTTCTTGTGTTCCTCAAGCTCCATCTCGAAGTTCACCTTCCTCTGACTGTACTCCATGATCCCCTTCACGTGGAGGTTCCGAAAGTAGGTGGCCTTTGCAGTGGCCCCAGAGTGGCTCTCCCTCAACCCGCGAAGTTCGTTCTCCATTTCCTTCGACTTTTTTGTTAAATGACGAACTCTCTTCCTCAGATGTTGGATCGTGGACTTCAGTGAAACTCCCTGTGGCAAGGGAAGCACTTCGGTAGGACGCTGCCATCGGGGGACAAAAGCGTCAAGGTGCGACTCATTGCAGAAAGAAAAAAGAAAAGAGTAGAGAAGCTCCCCATAAGGAGAAACCCAATTTTATTGATTGAATGTTTCTTAAAGACAAAAGGGAAAAGAAAAATTGTAGTAAAAGAAAAATATAAAATCAGAGGTCTCAGACCTCCGAAGTAGGAGTTGGGGAGCTCAGTGTTCTTGGAAGGGGGGCTGCGGTGGCAGCGGCAGTAGGAGAAGGCCCGGCTTTGTCTTCAGACGCCTTGTCCAAGAAGCTGAGGTCGAGCTCGAAAAATTTCTTAACCATCTTCTCTTGGTAGAGCTCGAACCCTTTGATGAATGCATCTTGGCCGAACTTGACGTTCAGGTCCCTCATCTCCGTAGAGGCCTTGAACTCCTCCACCACTTGGACCCTAGCCTCTGAGATCAGAACCGAAATCTGCTCTGTCAAATTTGTGATGTCGGCCTCTGCCTTCCTCACCATCTCCTCCGAGGCCTGCTTTTCTTTTTCAAGGACCTCTTGGAGGTTGGCTACCTCGACAGCCTTTTCCTTGAGGCGGGCGGCTTTGGTCTGGTGGCCCTCCTCCGCCTGGATGGTGTCCCTCGTCGCTCGGTTCGTCGCCTCGATGTTGGGAAGGAGCTGGTGCCCGATCTGCAAGGGCAGCCAGGAGGTCAGAATGAAAGTTGAGAAGTTAATTAAATGAAGGTGCGAGGGAAGGAGGAAAGTGAATCTGTTTACCTCGAGAAAGGATCCTAGAGAGTCCCAAACCCGTTGTTTGGGATCGACGCGAACGATCCTCTGGATGACTTCGGACAGGATGCAGCCATCGACCAGTCGCTTTATCAGGTCCCTATCATTAAAGAAATTCTCCATCAGCTCTTCTTCGGAACCATGGGATTCTTCGATGGCAGCTCGGTGGCCGCTCACCCTGCGGGCCACCATCTTCCTTCTCCTTCCCCTCTCAACTCCTAGCACCTCCTCGAAGCGGGCCCCCGAAGTGGGAACCTCAGTGGGAGAACTCCTTGAAGAGGCCCGAGGAACCGGAGGCTCGGCGTCTGAAGGAACATCGACCGTGAGAGCCACCTGGGAAGGCGTGGTCGAGCTCGTTTCCTCTGTTCTGGCCTTCTTTGCCGACCCGGAGGCCGCAGCGCCTTTCCTTTTGTAAACCTTGAGGTCCCTGGCAAGCATCTGTGCTGCTTCGACGTCCATTCCTGAAAAAAAAAAAAGAAGAGAGAGAAAAAGAGATCAGCAATGGGGTGAAAAGGAAGAGGTGATGCACAATCAAAAAAAAAAAAAAGGAGAAAGGGGAGAAGAGAAGAAGAAAAGAAGAAGAAAGGAAAGATGGAATACTCGCAGGATCCAAGGGACTCAAGCCGATGTTGAACAGAACTGCTCCTTCAGAAGGTTGGGAAGGGAAGGAGTTAGATAACTAAGAAGCTTCCGGACGGCCTGAAGGTCGTCCTCCCCAGACTAGGAGCCCGACGGACATAGTCCCTCAGGGAGCCCCAAGCGGGCAATCCCAGCTTTAAGGTCGGACATTGAACGTAGAGGTACTTCCCCTTCCAGTTATGGATAGAAGAGGGAGCACCTTTCAGCAACCCCTTCTTACCAACTGGAGGGAGAAGTACCACCAGTCCTTTGCCGAGGGGTGACGCTTGAAGGTGTAAAATACCTAAACAAAGAAAGAGATGGCTGAACTTCGACTACATGGCAAAGAGAGAGGAACCCTATCAAAAACCTAAAGGAATTTGGCACGACTGAAGCTAAAGAAATGTCTAGAAAATGGAAAGAGCGACGACGAAGGGTGGAAGCGAAAGCCGGAGCCCAACACGGAAGGCCTCCTGGTACAGGCAGAAATGGCCAGGTGGGGGGTGCTGGCCCGGTCGGCGGGATCGGAAAGCTCCAGATTATACTCCAGAGGACTCCATACTGAACCTTTATCAGTAAAAGTTCATCCGGAGTC